>NW_026940708.1:0-12569 GCF_032062105.1 Saccostrea cuccullata | reverse complement strand
TTGATATCAGACCAAAACTGTAGAAGGAGTAGCGTTTCAAAGGAATTTCACAGAAAATTTTATTTTTAGTAACCATGGCAACACCGTTCATTGAAATCAAAAACCGATAAACTATTCTATGTATCTTGTGTGCCAACTTATTTTGAAATCAGATCAAAACTGTAGAAGGAGTAGCTTTTTAAAGGAATTTCACAGAAAATTCTATTTTTAGTAACCATGGCAACACCGTTCATCGAAATCAAAAACCGATGCACTATTTTATGTATCTTAGTGTAGTCTACTTGTGTGCCAAGTTATATTGAAATCAGACCAAAACTGTAGAAGGAGTAGCGTTTTAAAGGAATTTCACAGAAAATTCTATTTTTAGTACCGATGGCAACACCATTCATTGAAATCAAAAACCGATGCACTATTCTATGTATCTTAGTGTAGTCTACTTGTGTGCCAACTTATTTTGAAATCAGACCAAAACTGTAGAAAGAGTAGCGTTTTAAAGGAATTTTACAGAAAATTCTATTTTAAGTAAACATGGCAACACCGTTCATCGAAATCAAAAACCGATGCACTATTCTGTGTATCTTGGTGTAGTCTATTTGTGTGCCAAGTAATATTCAATTCAGACTAAAATTGTAGGAGGAGTAGCGTTTTGAAAAATTGTTTACAGACAGACGGACAGACGGACGGACGCCGGACGCATTACTATCGCATAAGCTCTTCTGGTCTCTGACCAGTAGAGCTAAAAATTGGGAAGAAAAATACCTTTCAGGACGGCGAATTTTATAAAAATACATAACTTACAATAACTACAGTGTGGGCCTTGAAATCCTTCTATACAACCATTCACACAGTTTCCAGTGTTGGCGTCACACTGCTGTCCCAGACAGCTCCGTGGACAGAGTTTGGTACAATTCTCTCCATAGTATCCAGTAACAGGGCAGCCTTTTAAAAAAGCGAGGCAAATTAATCAATATATTTTGTGTATTGTCAAATATACAGAAGAACAAATCGTTAAAATATAACCGGTAACTGTAGAATATATATATATATACAGTACAGCTCACGAGTTTCTGCCGGATTCCACCGGCCACGGTGGACCAATGTTCCACGCTTTTCCGTGGAACTTTAGAAACGTCGGCGTCTTTGAAGTTCGGTCTCCGATCCACGGTGTGACACGGTGCGTACACGGTGGGACACGGTGCCTAAAAATTGCAATAATGTTCCTCCACGGTGCGACACGGTGTGCACACGGTGCCTAGAAAGCGCGGCAATGTTCGTCCACGGTGCGACACGGAGTTAATCCACGGTGCGAGTCGGTGTGTCAGCACGATGTAACACAGTGTATTTCTTCCAGTTCTACTTAAAATGTTGTATAATTCTTTAATTCTTCAAACAAATCACTCAAAGCAATATAACCAAAGTAATATTCCAATGTCCAGTGCACGTTTTTGGAAGACATGATCAAAGAAAGTACATTATTGGCATTGAATGATTAAAAGTTATATCACAATAGTTTATTGTTTTAATTTATATAAGATATTATAGCAATGGATAATACATTATTCTAATGTGTTCATACTTCTTTGTTATTTATTCTTATTAATTCTATAATAATGTCGGAAGAGTTCCGTCGTCTTAATTAAATACGTCGGTAGCATATAACCTATTAGGCCAGCACCCTGTATTAGTTACACCCGTAGGCGATTGAACACAATTAAGATGATCATGATACACCTGTATACACACGTGCCTGGTCCTGACGTAAGTCACGTAACCCACATATTATTGTTGACCCCCTCCCCCCATTTTCACTATTACATGTACAGCCCTCCTTGGGATGTTTTTTTATTATAAATTTGCATGGCTCAGTTCTTTTAAAATTCCTGTGTCACACATTCACTGTGAATTCTATATACGTGTACCTGTTCTATACATAAGTGTACATATTTATATACAATGTAGGTAATAACAAAAATTCTCTAATTGTGTAACAAAACGGACGAAAAATAATTCATTTTAAAATTACCTGTGGGGTTATTACATGTAAAAAGTATGAAACATAAAGCCCCCTTTTAATCTCTCTCTCTCTCTTTCTATCTCTCTCGGAAACCAGTGGCGGATTTAGAGGGGTACACCAACACCCCCACCCTTGGATTTGCAAAAAAAAAAAAAAAAAAAAAAGACACAGAAAGAAGAAAGTCCCATTTTTGTTGTGTTTTTACAATATATAAATATAGATATGTTAACTGAAAGTCTAATGTTGTAGTATATAAAGAAATTTGGTTGCGAAAACAAAATGAAACCCCACCCCTTTACAAAATAAGGTTTTCGGGTTCGGAGATATATTTTGCTTTCTTTTTCATAAACTTTCAGGTAATCCATGCAAATACTTTTTCCTAGGTTGATCAACCTCCCACGTTTAAAAACCATACTTCATCCTATATCCTATCGAGTTGTTTAATTACATGATTGTACATTGTACATGTATGTGTAAAACGTTCGTTATAATTACAACTCTTTTCCTCTTCAACCCCCCTTTCAAAAAAATATATAATTTTAATAATGTGTGTGTTACTACTGCTTCGTACATGTACTCATTTATACAAGGTTTTTCTTTTAAAGAAAGCATTAATTTGTAATTTACATGACTGTAAACAGTTTTGAAAATACAATTTGTCACTTAATGATTGACATATTTAAACTAAACTTCAGAAAGTTTTAGGTAAATAAGGTATGATTACTTTAAAAAAACTTAATTTTTCATCCAAAGAAACGGTAAATTTCTTAAATCTGCGCAGTTTCCATGTCCTATCCTTTACCGAAATCAAAGTCTATCAATTTCTTTGAAGTGATTATTAATCGGCAAATCATTGATTAAGATAAGGATTGTTGCAGTTATAAACACTGAAAACCTATAATACATGTAAATGTTAAATATGGAAATAAATATTAAATGCGGCAAAATCTACTGAACAGGCAGAGATGATCCGATAAATTTTATTAATTTAAGAAGTGATCAACTTACATGCTGAATACAAAAATCACCGGCAGAATTTTTGGCAAATAAAATCTAACTTCAGTACAATTTTTTCTTCATTCAGAGATGTATATGAAATGAAAAGGAAAAAAAACCAGTTTACGGCGAAAACATAGATATTTATATAGATATTTATCGATTTAAGTAATGGTTTGTTACCCACCCACCCCCCCCCCCCATCTAGAAAGTGATACGAATTATAAAACTTTATCAGAGGTCGGCAAATTTATGTTTAAGTTTTTAAAAATCTTAATACATACTTATTTGTGTCTGAAAAATGATAAATAAATTAATAAAGCACATGTAAGTTTATATTCATTGAGGTAGTGAAACCTGGAAGATGTATTTCGTTTGATATCAGTTGAGTGTGTTATACACTTGCTGTGATCAGAGCTAAAGAATGTGAAAGGTGTAATAAACATACGGCGCCCCTGGCCCACCGGCAGAGACCCAATATATTTTTCAAACAGGTGTGAACTTAGAACTCAGAACTGACCATCAGATTGTTTCAAATCACAAGAGAAATTCTTTCCGCGTAAACAGACTTTCAAGGTCACCTAGCGTCATGCGATTTTGATTGACAGGTGAATGAGGTGATGCACAAGAATCTCGTGCGTACAGCATATACATGATTCATTGAATTAAATGGGTTTAATAGATTATAGAATGATTAATTTTGACTTCCGTAACCTAAATAAAACGAAGAATGAAAAAAAATAATTACAGGCTATGTAAGAAGGGTCTCTCTCTCTCTCTCTCTCTCTCTCTCTCTCTCTCGCTTTTTACACACTTTACAAGAAAAGTAAAAAAAAAATCTTGTTGAAATAATTACTTACACAAACATAAAGTAGTAAACACTAGTCTATGAAAAAAAATGTTTGCTGTTAAGGGAAATACACATGGAAATTATTGCATTTCTGAACAGGTATGAAATATATTGACCAAGAAGTGACTCTGTAAACTAATTTACACGAGAATCTGCAATTCATCGATATCCGGGAAATTTGATTTCTAGAAGAAAATAATTAGAGGTTCAAATATTACATGTATGTATATGAGAATGTGAAAAAAAACCGGATAGATGAACATGAACGTAAATTTATTAAATCTCTCTCTCTCTCTCTCTCTCTCTCTCTCTCTCTCTCTCTCTCTCTCTCTCTCTCTCTGAACATGATTTGTAAAACTTAGAACTGATTTGAATCAGTTTAATTATTATGAAAAAAGTAAATTATATATGATTTGTAGAGGAATTTTTATAATGCTGCTTTAGCAGTTCAAGCATTTTATTTCACTTTTTTTTTTAAGTTTTCGTACTGATCGCGGACGATTTATAAACAAGAAAAGAATACCCGATACGCAGGTAGAAATAATTCCACATATTCGAAAGAAATTCAATTTTCCATGGCTCAAAATGTCAGGTTAAATCAATGAGTACATACAACTGCCAGTTTTTTTTGGTGAATGTATACAACTAGTCAACTAACAGACTACGTTTGAGAAATTATCGTGAATACTAAGGGTTTATTTTTCTTGCATGCACTTTTTCTTCCTCGCATGAAGCAACTTACAAGTATCTCCATTGATATGTGGTCTACACTATCTATAATATAATTATTTCTGCAAAATAAGTGTATATTCATAATCTGTATGAATATCATAATGTATAGACTCGACATTTATTTATTTCACTGTTCTTATTTACGATGTAGGAATCAGATAATGTTGAATTAGCTATCTGATATATTTAATATTTGTGAATATCCTTTTATAACAATTATTTATTTTACAGAGAAAATAATCGCTAAAATTATCGACCCATGTCTCTGTTTCGCACTGAACGGCAATGTACTTGTACTTGGATTTGTACATGCGGATTTATCGCTTTTAATACTGGAAACATAATAATTTGCACAATAGATATATATAATTGTTCTTGTTTTCAAATAAATATGAAATATGAATTCAACAGAAATAAAATTTAAATCTATTCAGTATACTTGGCAATCACACCGTCAAAGGCGAACCAAAGTTTACACCTCGAAGCTGTTATATTATGAACTCACATGTTTGTTTACGAGCTGTTTGTATTGAGTCAATCTTCATTTTGATTTTTTTTCTACCTATCAAATAATCATTATTTATCAAAATTCTATAACTGAAATGATTTTTATAAACAAACTATTTTCTTCAGTAATTTTCTCGCACGGTGGAACACGGAGGGTCCCCCAAGGAAACGGTAATGTCCACGGTGTTACACGGTGCGTCTCTGGAATAATCGCAATATACGCACACCGTGGAACACCGTGTACACGGTGTAACACGGAGTATTTTACACGGTGTATTTTCCACCGTGGGGTGGCAAAAACTCGTGAGCTGTACTATATATATATATATATATATATATATATATATATATATATATATACATGTATATATATATATATATATATATATATATATATATATATATATATATATATATATATATATATATATATATATATATATATATATATATGATGTGTAAACTACAATAAGATAGAACTTACCGAATACTTTTACTTCGCACAATTCATTGTATGCATAATCAGAATAGTAGTCAGGGTAGCGAAAGCCTTGGATTCTTTGGTTGAAGTAAATAACGTATCTTCCATACACAGAGCAATTGATTCTCTGGTCTTCCGTTGGCGTACCGGTCACATTTTGCAATTCATGAAAACATCTCTTCCCGTTCTCCTTTGAAGTAGTATTTGAGACGTAGAGGAAATAACCGGCGAAACGATCGTAAAACGCACCGGGACCTGAAACGGTACAATCTTCAGATCAGAGATGATATGGAAGCTATAAAACATATGGAGATTAAATCTTAGACTTTGCTAACTTCAAGACACAATACGTGTATGGATGTGACGAATCCGAAACATTCTTTCCAAACAACACAAAATAAATTATGTTTGAAACTCCCATTAAATCAAATAGAGAATCGATTATTTTTAAAGAATTTTACAGTAAGACATCATTGAATTATGTAGAAAATGCATTTACTGATAACAATTTTTATAAAGAAAATAAAATTAATGAACTGTTCTAAATTTTTATTCAATTTTGAAAATATTAATTCATACACATACAACTAATAATTTTTGGGACATATTATCTTTGTCATTTGTTCAATATCAGCTTAATAAAAAAATTGAATATGGTTGAAAGGCTAAAAATCATTAAAACATTAAGTTAGCAAAGTAATTTTTCCCCAAAGGTAATTGATTTCATTGTAATAAACGGTACAAATACAATTTGAAAAAGAAATTATAAAGTGAGAAAAAAAATTAAAGGCGCTTAGCCACTTCCATTACTGCAAAATTTTTGTTAATATTCGATTTTTTTTCACAGTGTACATACTAGGAGCATTTTCAGTCCTGTAAAAGATGTCGATATAACTAATGCTGACAATTCTCCCAAGATCTACTCTCCATTCAGCTGTATAATGTCCAGCTGCTGATAATGTACACTGGTTTCCCCCTGCTGAGCGGTCAGTATATTGTCCATCCACTGCCTTGCTTGCTCCCCAAGCTACGTCTTTCCCAGCATCAGGCCAATTGTGCGCCTGCCACGCAGATTTATGTAAAGCCAAATTTTCTTGAAAAAAAAAATGTAAAATAACAACGATCACGGCACCTCTTAAGGCTATAGATTGTTTTTTTTTAGGTCACCTGCTTAGCTCAGGTGACCTCTTGCTATCCGTTTTCGTCCGTCTGCGTGCGTCGTGTGTTAACATTGTTCATTTTCAGCTTCTTCTCTGAAACCACTGAACAAACTTCAACCAAATTTGGTATATAGCATCTATGGGTAAAGGGAAAAATAAATTGTGAATTTTATGGTACCCGTCCCCTGGGGCCTGAGGGGTGGAGCCAAAACCACTAAAACTTTTGCAATCTTTAAAAATCTTTCTCTTTACTCCTGGACATCAAGCAAGCAAACTGTTGGCATGAATGTAATGAACATTGCGTCCTCTACCGAAATTGTGAAATTCATGGCCCCAGGGTCAAAGGTTCTAGTGCTAGGGCGTGGCTTTATAGATAATATAGTGAAAATGCATATTTTTTTTTTTAAAAATCTTCTCTGCTCCTGGGTATTTAATAAACTAACTAAGAACATGATGAGCAAGAGTGGTTCTTTCAAAATTGAGAATTTTATGGTCCCAGGGTCAGGGGTTCTGGTGTTAGGGCGGGGCTCCATTGATTGTATAGTGAAAATTCATTATTTCTTTGAAAATCTTCTTCTCTGCTCCTGGGAATTTTAAGAAACAAACTAAGTACATAGTTATGATGAGCAAGATTGCTTCTTCCAAAATTGTGAATTTTGTGGCCCCAGGGTCAGGGGTTCTGGTGTTAGGGAGGGGCTCTATTGATTATATAGTAAAATACATTAATTCTTTGAAAATCTTTTCCTTTGCTCCTGGGTTTTTAAGTCAATGATCCATGTACCGGATAAATATATTTATGATGAAAAAAAATACATGTACTAAATGGTTATTTTTTAGTCCCCCTGCGTACGGTGGGGGGGGGGTTTACATAGTCTGAAAATAAATATTAATGCTTTGAAATCTGCTGTTTGGTATTAATCAACTATTTTATGAAAAAGTTTGCAATTTTTTTTTAAAATATGTGGCCCCAGGGTCAGTGGTTCCTTTGGGGATGAGATGCAAAACTGTTTATAGAGTGGAAGTGCATTTTCTCTTTGTGACTTTGATTTATTTCTGGGTATTAAGTAAACAGAGTAGGCATGCTTAGATTATAATTATGATAAGCAGTGGTGCCTATTTCAAAATTGGGAATTGTGAATTTCATGGCCTCTGGTTTAAAACACGAACCAAATTAACATGTTATTGTTTGAATATTGTTACACAATTGCAATACTCAGATGACCTATAAGGCCCGTCCAATAGTTTAATATAAAAAAACGTAAATCTCAGACACTCCAAAATCATTTGTAAATATTTTTGAATTAATTCGAAAAAATTATTTTAAAAAAATATGTTCAAATTGTACAAAAAAATTTCCAATTGCTACGTGCGTCTTACAATCAGGCTAATTTAACTAAATATAAATTTAAGAAAAACAAAGCACAAAAAAACGTGTGTACCCAAAACAAAAAAATTCTGAATATAATATTAATCTAGAATATTGCACAATATTATATCATAAAAACAATCTTAAGAAGTTATTATGGCCACCAAAATAAGAGAAAAGGGAATTTTATTAGAAATATACCAGTCACAATGTTAATCGCCATTCAATGGATATAAACACTATTAAGTGATATTGTTATTACAAGAAATAGGATAGTCAAGTATGACACATTATCAAATAACTAAGTTTAAAAAGATCGTTCAAAGAAGAGGGTTGCAAAGTTGTTTGCATGATTATTATTTTTTTACGCTTTTGAAAGAATACTAGTAAATATTGCTTTTACGGTTTTGCGTGTAAAATAGCCCTTTAAATTTTGATTTAAAGAAACTTGGGGATTGTTACAAAAAGCATATTTCATATCTGCTGTTACATGATGATGAAAATCTCAGTATTATGGTATTATAATGGAACAAATGTTTATTTTCTCTGCAATGCTTAAATTAAAAAAAAAACAAAACATCTCCTACTATGTTATTTAAAAAGTTTTCTTTGATGTCCTTTGAAAACATGAGAACTTTTACATGATTACTTTGAAACTAATAAAAACTGAGTACATACATACGAATTAATGATTTTTATCTCATCAAATCTTAAGGTAAAATTCTTTTCATGAATTCGGCGAATGAAATCGTATATTTTTATAGTGTTCATTTGTTTTACTTACCAATTGCACAAGAATATGCCACGTAGAAGAGGAACAGGACAAAACTAAACACCAGCATCACATAAAAATACTCTGTATCAACAACTAGTACCTGCAAAAGAAAACTCATATGCATTAATTTTTCAAACTAAAAATGCTCGAAACAAAACAAACTATTGCAAGGACGTTTGCAGGACCTCCTTTATGTTTTTTTAGCCTAGATGAGAAAACAGTTTGATTTTCCAGACCTGTGAAATCGGTGTCATACTGAAAAGCATTTCTTTACTGGTGAAGATGTCATGTTTATCTAAAGGATCGCGAGAGGAATTACAACTCACTTGTGTGTGTGCGTTGGGGGTTTGGGAATGTCCTTCTGCGCGTAACAGAAGTGACGTTATTTTTTGTGTTACTTTTTGTGTATCGATGTAGAATGCTGCTCTGTTTTTTGAAGGTAGACAAAATTGGACGTAATAACCTCATTAGCTGATATTTGATCTTTCTTTCCTCTTTTGACAAACATCATCAAAGATCCAGGGTATCAGCAAATTGCAACGGTCCTTGAATAACCTTTGACACTTTTGGTGTTGAGCATTATATTGACGCCAAACTATTCTTCTGTGAGTTTGCATTTTTATTTGATGACGACATTGGATATTCACTCTGAGAATGGTTTGGAGCATACTTAAATATCTTCAGAATGTACTCTGTTGGAGTTTGAGTATGAGAACAATAAAATTTTTATCTCAATTTTTGAGTACAAGTGTGAATTTAGAGTACGAAGTATAAAGTTAAGTACGAAACTAAACTCCAAAACGTTTATTACAAGTACCTCGGGTACTGTGAGGGGACAGGGGGGCACCTCGGTCAATTCTTAATTATATTATCTGTTATATATTTATGTTATTTCTGTAGCTCTTTTGTCATCAAAAATAATAAACTCAGTTCATATCCAGGTACCTAATGAATTCTTTTAGGGCTTATAAAACCTTTTTATAGCTGCATAATTTACATGTATGTGCAAACCTTTTGAGTTTCATAGTGTTTCAGTAGATCAATTCATATTTCATTTAGCCATTTTTTTGTGTGTGGAAGCTGTTGGAGGTCATATAAAATGGAAAATAACTATTCGTTAACACATCACATGCATTTGTAGCTCATCTATTTCTGTATAATAATTAAGGTTAATTACTTTGCCTACATAACCTTTTTCATTTGATGAAAAAAAATTTTCCGACAGGGTGAATCCAAAACATTTTCATGTCTGATTTCATAAAAAGATTTTACGGTTGATTTTTGACATGTGAAAATAAATACACATGGATTTCGATACTAGGTACATCAAATTCACAATCTTCAGAAGAAAGAAATTTGTTGAATGTAACAATTAATTAAGATGGCATTTGTGGTGTATTGGATGTTAGTAAGATCTTCAAAACAATGTCCATGCAGTGTAGCGATCAGGTATATGAAACAACGCAGCATGATAAATCTGCGCTAAGCATAGTAATGGGGTCTCGTACGAGTTTATAATCAAAAGGTTAATTTCTCCATTATATCAAAGGTATGAAAAGGAAATATGCTCCTTGAATCATGTGTGATATATCTAATTTGTCTGTTTATTTTTTTTTCTAAAAATCATATTCTATTGTCGATACAATGACCTTATCCCTTGTCAATAAATACAATTTATCATTGAGTCAAATGAGATCAGTTGGTAGGGGATGCTCACTTCATGGTACCTGATCCCACCTCTGAAGTTTTGGATCAGCTTCTGTTATATATTGACCTTTGATCTTGAATACTATTGGTTATCTCCATATGCTTCATTCAGACTTTATTCTTCAATGATCGTTGGAAATGTAGAATGCAACATTTCACCGTCCAGAAGAGAAGTTTTTATGACTCGTTTGTAACTCGGACATGCTTCGGGGGGGGGGGGGGACTGAAAACATAGTGTGAGAGACTGACGGGCAGCTAAACAGAGGAAAGCTGAACCTATTGTTTCATTCGGTTTGACTGGTGGAGGAAAACAAAGAACGTTTGTATTTCAACTACCCTGCAAAGTCAATGAGAGGTTAGGTAATATGAAAGTTAACTGATACAATTAGTATAATTTCCTCCAAGAGATGGGTTCTAAAGTGTAAGTATTCAAAACAGCTTTTTGTTAAACTGATATACTGTATACAGTGTTATTTTCACATTTGCAGACAATTTTACCCCGTTTTAAATTCACTCGTCATGGTTTTATTTAAGAAATTAAACTGTATTATTTGATTTTGCTCCGTTTTAAATTCGCCAAATTGAGTGTAGGGCGAAAGGGACTAATAAATTGGGGCGAAAATTCCTTTTATACACTACCTTAAGAAGCGAAAAATGTAATTCAAGCTTGAAATACAATGCCTTTACTCGCACTTTTATTTAAATTCAGTAAAATTTGTGGAAAGAGATTGTTATGTGCTGGTAAAATATAAACAAATATTTTTTTTAATCTTACCTTTTGTGCAGATATTTCGCTGACAGAAGTCGTACACAGATATCCTTTATCTTTGTTTAGGTAAGGGACAAGGAAGTGTTGATAAAAAAAAATTGGAGATGTCATATCTCCGTGTGTGTTTAACAAATAATGCAAGTGTGCTGTGAAGATTTTAAATTTATTATTATCAGTATTGGACTAGGAGATTTACAAAATCTTAAGTATATGCCTCCATTTATCAACAAAATTATCATTTTCGTATTAAGAAAAAACATTAAGAAATATTTACAAGACGTTTTTATATTTTTAAAATAGCATTTTAAAAAAGAGGGTAAAAAATGTACCAAGAAAAAAATGTATATTACAGTACTAGACATAAATAATAAAAGTTAAATAATAACTAATGAAAATATGTTTCTGGAAATATTAGGTCAAAAACACTTTTTATGCTTTTCGAAAAATTGATACATTTTGCTTAACTACTGTGATTTCTTCAATTTTCGTTGGCATCAATTTTCGTGGATTTTATAAAAAGGACGTTTTCGAGGATACTTAATCTCGTGGACAAAATAATGTACACATAAATATCATATTTCTTAATTCATTGAACATTTAAATGTGCTCCACAACGAAATCCTCGAAAACTGGTGCAAAACGAATATTAATGAAACCACAGAAATTCAGAACAAAATTGCTCAAATTGAAATTAGTCGATTAAAATACAGCAGAGGGGAAGCATTGTAGTAAAAAAGACATTGTAAACATGATTAAATTATGGTTTATCTTACATACTTTTTATGTTTTTTCTTTCATATTTATCATGAAGTTGAATAAATGCTTCGATTTATCATATTCTCTTGTAAACAACGTTGAAGTATTTTAATAGAGTCTCCTTGATTGTGTCAGTAACACTAAAACTTGGTATTTTAAAACAAAACAAGTTTCCGATCTGGTGTTGTCAGTGCAGGTATAGCATATTTCATAGTACTGTTCTTGTAATCTAATATTCTAGAGCAAAATTATTTATACCCTCTTCCTGAATTATTAGTTTATTGCTAATGATCAAGACGTAACAATTCCATTTTCTTTTTTTTTACTCTTTGATCAAACACAAATTTTTGAAATAATTTAACAAACAAGAAATAGAACTTCATAAATTTAGCAACACAGGATCATCAAAATATAATATTTTAAACGTGATATTCCATATTTTTTCATTTTTGGACT
>NW_026940707.1:0-12633 GCF_032062105.1 Saccostrea cuccullata | reverse complement strand
GCATTAAAAATGTTAGTTTGTTCAGAAGTAAAACGGAACTGGATTATGTAGATCTGGGGTGTGTAGATATTGGTTTCTCGGAAGTTAGCAAAAGGGGGTGGGTAGGTTTAACTCCAGACTCTAGTTGCTGTATTATTATTATTCAAACATAATGTAAGATTATGAAAATAGATAAAACCAACAAGGTTGAGGAAATTTCCGCTGAATCCAACTCGGATTAAAAATAAGAAACAAATTCACGTTCCGTTTATTTTAAGACACCCCTGCGCAAAAATATGAATGGTTCCGTCCAAACCTATTTAGCGTTTCGATGTCATCATGGTCACAGGTGCTTGTGGACAGGACACCCCCCCCCCCCGATATTCAACCCTAGGATTTATTTGACATTTTTTTTCACAATTTATATTTAGTACACTTATTCAACATGTTCAACATGTTTGCAATAGGAACAAATCGTCAAAACACCAAAATAATCGCTCCACAAAAAAAATACCCCACTATACATTATAAGAGAGAAGGTAAGCAACTTCGGTTTGTTTACGTTTAGGTAAACGCTACGGAAGTGCCTATTACCTATGATGACACCCGAGAGTGATTATTACGTCAGGCAAAAACTCTCTCGGACGTTATCGTACATAAGTGTAACATTCTCAATGCACTTCCGTTGCGTTTACCTAAGGGAATTTCAACATTCTAACTGGAATGCTGTTTGTGGATTCTTACGAGATGCAGAGTCAATTCGATAGCATTGACTGAGACAGAAATATATGTAGAGATAGTGTGGACCGACATTTTAGGTGAAAATGAAATAAATACATGTTTTTAAACCCAGAAAGACGAGTGGGGGTACAACGTAAACAAACCTCTTATAATGTATAGTGGGGTATTTTTTTATGAAGCGATTATTTTTGGGTTTTGACGATTTGTTCCTATTGCAAACATGTTGAATAAGTGTACTTAATATAAATTGTGAAAAAAATTTCAAATAAGCCCTGGGGTTGAATATCGGGGGGGGGGGGGGTCCTGTCCACAAGCACCTGTGATCATGGTCAATATATTTTGTAACGTTTACGAAAAAATTAAAGGCTGTATTAATCAATAAATTAATGATTAATAAAATAATAGTTTTAATTCTTCCTTTCAAAATGTCTCATATCCTATCTACTAATCTAGTCTTCTTACTACTGAGGACACTATAAGTATTATACGATCCGCTTTACAGAGTTACGTCCCTTTCTAAGATCGAAGATAAAGATTTAAAATACATATGGTCATTTCATTAACCTGAAATTATTTTCCTATTTAAACAATAAAAACTAGTGTATTTTTCATTTAACAATAGTTTTGACAGTAACATTTTATTTTGAAAGTTTAATAAAGCAAAACGACAATTTCTAGAATCTTGATTTAAATTCTTCAAAAGTATCAAAAGCTGTCTCCGGAGAACACTTGGTATATAAACAATGAAAGAACCATTAAAGGCTGGAAGGCAACTATTGTTATTTTCATGTTACACTTCTGTCTACAGTCTATCAATTTAAAGATAATAATCGAAACAAAAAGTGGTACATGTATAAGATATAAAGCATATGTTCACGTTTACAATTAATTTCACACAACTGCATGACATGAACACGTGCCTTACTATATATTGCAAGTTAACAAGACAAAACAAAACACGTCACTATGTAGACAGGACGGACTTTGTGGGGCTCCGATAATGTTTGTCTTTTTGAGAGATTTGAGATAGGATATTCAGGAATGAGTGAATACTGACGTTATGTAAGTGAAAAGTAACAAAAAAAGCTTGAAAAAAGTTATTTGAGAGATTCTTGTGACAGAAATTCCCCAAAACTTATTTCTATGATTGAGTGTATGTCGCCATTGTCGCCATTGTGAACACCTACTCACTACTCATAAGCAAGACTACGTTAGAACATCAAGGCTCCTATATATATTTTTTTGTTTGTTTATACATAGTGCAAAGCACTATGGCTACTGATGATAATGAACTAAATCCAAACAAGAGAGCCAGACAAGACAGCAGCGTCATACTTTCTGGTGATCTGAGCAAACTCAATGATTTGTTAGACTCCGTTTCCGTGGATGAAAACGCCTTCAAACAGGCAATCACTCTCATTCTCAATAAAGATAATTTTAAAAACGCTCTTGCAGGGGTTTTTGTCTCGGAGATAGGCTCACTCAAAAAAGAAATAAACGAACTCACGTCGAAAATCGACGAAATGGAACAATATTCAAGGCGAAATTGCCTTAAAATAACTGGCATACCTGAAGAACGAAACGAATCTACTGATAAACTAGCCCTGAATGTCATTAACAACCTTGTTCTAAATGAAGATAATGAGAAAATCTCGATCAAAGATATCTCAAGGTCACACAGAGTGGGCAAATATGATCCAAACCGTAAAACCAGAGACATCATAGTAAAATTTATAAGTTACAGAGATAAAGCCAGAGTCTATGGAAACAAACGTAATCTAAAATCCTACAACAAAAACCCAACAAAACAAACTGGACCTATATTCATCAACGAAGCTTTGACATCCAGGCGTGCAGAACTCTATGGGAAAACTCGACAAATAGTTAAAGACAAAAAACTTGACAGCTGCTGGACGTATGACGGACGTATTTATGCGAAACTTCTCGGTGACCATGGGAAGAGAATACTGATAAATACGATAGAGGACCTTCAGTGTTTCCAAGATGACAACGTAGACGAACAGTTCCTCTCCTCGACGCCAAAATCGTAAAACACTGTGTTTATAAACAATTCCACGTGTTCGCGTCACGGAAACGCTTGGAACCTCGTCAAATCAGCGCTTCGTTAACACGTCCTACTTTCGTTTTCCTTTAAAAACATGTGATTGACAGATCAACATAACGGATGTCCCAAACATTTGTACAGTATGTTCAAACTTATTCTTATTCTATTATGTTTGTCACACTGTCTTCAATGTGATCTGCTTTTGTATATAATTGGATGCTATATCGTTATGTCACGAATTATTTGCATACCAACACATGTATGTAAATACTACAACCCAGTTATGTACAGCGGTACTCTAATACCCGCTTTCCTTGCTATTTTTATAATGTATCTCCCAGTTTTTATGTGGGAATTGTGCGAGTTAAGTACTTCTTTTTTCAAATTTTATGTTTACTGTTTTGTGTTTTTTTACTTTCCATTTATTTTGAATTGACATATCTTACATATTGCCAAAAAAATACAATTTCACTAAATCCCATCTCAAGGCGGCCCAGAAGCAAACCAAACTTTAGATATTGCATAGATAAAATCTTTGATAATGGGTAATTCTCTAGAACAACATCGTGCCGCGATTGGGGTTTTCTACACTCGAAGTCATAATATACTGTCAAGGTCTGCTTTCAAAGTTTCAAAATCTACTACGTTGTTAGATATTTTGCTTTCCATATCCAGTATCTTCAAAAAACATTATAACAGTATGTCATTCTGGTCTCTCAGAATTAATTTTTTTGCACAATTATTCATGTTTGTTATTCTATTGCTATCTGGTGATATTGAAACAAACCCAGGTCCATCTGCGCCAAACTCTCTTGATATCTTGCACCTTAATATCAGAAGCATCAGGAATAAGATTGATTCTCTACTGTATCTAGTTCAAGATTTTGATTTACTATGTTTTAGTGAGACTCATTTAGACACACATGTTACAAATGAAAGTTTGTTTATAGAAGGCTTTAAGTGTATTTTCAGAAAAGATCGTAATTCTCATGGTGGTGGTGTAATGATTTATGTTTCAAATTTAATTAAGGCTAATCCAAGAGAAGATTTAGAACCGGTTGATACGGAACTCATTTGGATAGAGATACCACAAGTAAAGGGAAAACTACTTATATGTTGTATTTATCGTCCACCACACACTAATAGTGTCTTTTGGCAAAAGTTATCTTGGTCATTTGAAAAGGCTTGTGATATATCTAACAATATTGTTGTACTTGGTGATCTTAACGTCGATTTTTTAAAAGTTAACAACACACATGAGATTCATACAATTATGAATAGCTGTAGGTTAACAAATATCATACACGAACCTACAAGAATTACTTGCGATACAGAAACCCTTATAGATCCTATCATTATTAGTGACAGTATACATGTACATGATTCTGGAACATTACAAGTAAGTAATACAGTTAGTGATCATAAAGCAACTTATATATATATTCACCAGAATACAAATGTAAATGTGGCATATGAACGTAAAATTTGGAACTATAAACAAGCAGATTTAGAACTCCTTAATGATTCAATTGTAAAATGCGACTGGAATAGCCTTATTGATGATACAGAAAACATTAATACTGCAACAACAAACTTCACAGAAAAATTTAACTCTATTATTCATCAATGCATACCTGAAAAAACTGTAACTATAAGGCCAAATGATAAACCATGGATGGACTCTCTTCTAAAGAAAACTTTGCGTATTCGCAATAGACTTAGAAAAATAGCACAAAAAACAAAAAGAGAATCTGATAAGGAAAACTTTCGCAAAGTAAGGAATAAGTTTAATAATATGAAAAAATATGCTATTAAAAACTATTATGACAATATAGATTCTCATCTTAAGGATGCTAGTCTGAACAATCAAAAACTATACTGGAAGTTACTGAAAGATACTTTTCACATTAAACCAACAAATGAAATTCCACCGATTCAGTTTACAGACAATAATGGCACTGAAAGTTTTGCATTTTCAGATATAGATAAAATAGAACTATTAAACAAATATTTCACATCAATTACAGAGTTAGATGACAGTAATCAAGAGCTCCCAAATATAGTGTCAAGATGTACGGATAATTTTCCACACATTGAAATACAAGAGCAGGAAATCATTGATATAATTTCTATTATTCCTGTCAATAAAGCCGTTGGTCCTGATTGCATCAGCCATAAAATGTTAAAATCCTGCAAAGAAACTATCTCAAAACCTTTGTGTATACTATTCAACAAATCCCTATCACTAAAAACATTTCCAGACTGCTGGAAACTAGCACATGTTCTTCCACTTTTTAAGAAAGATGACCCTTCCATCACTTCAAACTATAGACCAGTTTCTTTGCTGAGTTGTATAAGCAAAATTTTTGAAAGAATAATTTTTAAGCATGTTTACAATTTCTTGTATTCACATAATATATTTTATAAATACCAGGCAGGTTTTTTACCAGGTCATTCCACGGTATATCAACTCTTAGAAACATACCACTCTATAGTAAAAAATGTTGATGAAGGTAAATTCTGTTGTATGGTGTTTTGTGATTTATCAAAGGCATATTTTGATAGGGTCTGGCATAAAGGCTTAATTTACAAATTAAAAATGTATGGAATTAATGGGGATATGCTAGATTGGTTTGATAGTTATTTAAGCGAAAGAACCCAACAAGTCATGTATAGAAATCATTTTTCCTCTGTAGGACAAGTAAAAGCTGGAGTTCCTCAGGGCTCAGTACTTGGTCCCCTATTATTTTTATTATATGTAAATGATGTGGCTGAAAATATGATATCTGTTTGTAGACTATTTGCTGATGATAATTCTTTACAACAATGTTCAAATAATATTAATCATATAGAACAAAATCTTAACCATGATCTTAGAATACTAGATGAATGGTCAAAGAAATGGTTATTGAAATTCAATCCACAGAAAACCAAAGCAGTATTTTTTAATTTGAAAAATGTACAGCATTTTCCTAAATTATTTTTTGACAATTGCCAATTGGAATATGTTACAGAACACAAACATCTTGGGATACTTCTGTCGTCTAACTTAGGATGGTCTGATCATATTGATACCATTATAAAGAAAGCATACAAAAAACTAGGGCTTCTTAAAAAATTAAAATTTACTGTGTCAAGAGATATTCTATCCCAGATGTATATATCTTTTATTAGACCACAACTTGAATATGCTGTTGAAGTTTGGTCTGGATGCACAAAAACAGACATTGAGAATCTTGAAAAAGTACAATTATATGCTGCAAGAATAGTTACTGGGCTTACAATTATTGCTTCAAGAAATTCATTATATTTGGAAACAGGCTGGGAACCATTGGAATATAGAAGAAATAGGGCAAAACTAATAACAATGTATAAAATGCACAATAAATTAGTCCCTATTTACTTGCAAAACTTAGTACCTGATACAAGAGGCAATATTTCAGGATACACTACCCGGAATTCTTTAAATTATTCTTTGCCAAAATACAGATTAAAACTCTACAATAAATCATTTATTCCCGATACTGTTAGAAAGTGGAATTCCCTTAGTCTAAAGACAAGGGAGGCAACTTCTATTAAAATTTTCAAAAAATATCTGCAAAGTAATATTGTAAAACCTCAGAAATATTTTTCTTATGGAAAAAGGTTCTTGAACATAATTCATACAAGATTAAGACACAATTGTATTTTAAAGTCTGATTTATATCGATGTAACCTAATAACCAGTCCTAATTGTTCTTGTGGACTACTAGAAGATACATATCATCTGTTTTTTGTTTGTAAATATTATGTAAAAGCAAGAAATTCCTTAATGAATAAGCTATTGTCATTAAATTATTTACATATTATAGATGTACATTTAATGCTATGGGGCGATGATTCTCTAACTTTTGAACAAAATACTGAACTTTTCAAGACTATTCAAACTTTCTTAAATGAATGTGGTCGTTTTCCAAAATAAGTTTACTTTCTTTTTTTTTTTTTCTCACCATCTCAAATGATATTTGTATATTTAAAGAATTTATTCCTTTCTATTGCTACAATGTATACAATGTATATAGTAGACCATATGTATATATATTTGTTTCACTTTGGCAATTTCACAAAATGTTATATCAGGAGAAGACTATCTAAGTTTCTGAACTTGTGTCTGATCCTTTTGACTTTGTCAATAAAATATGTTCAATTCAACAAAACAGTCGCGATTTGCTGAAATACTGTAGTCAGGTTAATTAAGTAGAGGGATGCAGCCATCTTACACGTATTTAAGTGATTTTTACTACATATATATTTAAATCTAAAGAACTGCACAACCTTAACCATGTA
Source organism: Saccostrea cuccullata (assembly GCF_032062105.1). NCBI lineage: Eukaryota > Metazoa > Mollusca > Bivalvia > Ostreida > Ostreidae > Saccostrea > Saccostrea cuccullata. Next base: position 5,522 of record NW_026940707.1, on the reverse strand, counting down.
CATCAACACCAATTATAGAGTATTAACGGAAACCTTAAACAATATTCCTTATACATTTCATCGTTATTTGGTAACACCCCCCCCCCCCCAAAAAAAAAAAATCAAAGGCCTGATTATTTCAGAATGCTTTATACTTAACATGCTTAACCTATTCCAAACTTCCCCTCAAGTGTTGATATACAACTAACAGAATTTTTTGTTAAATTGTTTTACACCCCCCCTCTCTCTCTCTGCATGTTTTTTTTTTTATTCCACTTATCCTGTCAACAACTAAAATTGAAATTTTCTGGGGGGGGGGGGGAATAATAAAAAATGAAAAAATAAAAAAAAAATAACTGCAAGTGCAATAATTTTATACAGAGGAGAGAGAGAGAGAGAGAGAGAGAGAGAGAGAGAGAGAGAGGAAGCCATGTATTATTTAATGACCACTGAGTACCTAATTATTAAATTATGATGATTTTAATTGGAGTATTGAATCATGAAAAACAGTCTTAATTAAAACCCTTTGATTAGTGTTGTCATAAAAGGGATGAATTGCAGATTGATTTTCAATTTATTAATTCTGAAAATCTGTATAAATTTGTAAAAGATCAATTAAATTGAAATCAGTGAATTATCCCTATTTCACACCTTTGAAAATATATTGGAGAATTTTGCCCGAAGGAATGTTCTCACACCTTTCAGAGTTTCAGTCTATATGATGATATACCCGGTATATACATATATTCAAGAATTCATTTCCACACAGACTGATCATTACACGAACCATTTCCTGTTTACTATATCCCTTTGTGTATACATAGCTGGTTTCAGAGTAACTAGCTACTCTAAATTTTTTTTTAAGTTTTCCTAGTAAAAAGCACATTTCAAAGTGTTCATTGATGAAAATCAAAAAAAAAAAAAAAAAAAAAAAAAAAATGAAAAATTAACTTTTTTTTGTAATATTACTAATTGATAATTATTGTGTTATTGCCATGGAAAACGGTCATTGACATATTGATAAATTTCCAAATACTTGGATGTAAGCAGAGACATAATAACTGTTATTTATGTCTCTGATGTAAGGCTTCATAATGTTCGAATGACATTGAAATGTTATACATATACTGTACAACTGATTTATGTATATACGTTAAACCTATGAACTGTATGGTTCTTGGTAATAAACAATACAATGGTTTGCTCATTCAAAATCATTTGCAACTTATTTTCATAAATAAGAATTCATACATTTATTACTCAACTTCTTCATATATTTCTTATTAAACAGATTAAAATGTAATGTATCTTCATGGAATACTTTTCCAACATTTCTTTTTAATTTTACCAAATTAATTTGTGAATGCCTACATATAACATATGACCTTTTCTATTAAAATGTTCTTACTGGTGCAGATTATAACAACTTAAAACAGAGTTGAGACTTAAAATTATAAATTGTAAGAGGACTTAAATTTACATAGGGAGAATCCATCATCATGTTATACTCAGTCATTCGTACTAGTGTGTTCTCTTAACTGGCCATAACTTTCGTATTTTTCAATGAAATTTGGCAAGTATGGATTTATTTTTCTTGTAAAAGTATGGTCTTTCTTAATCTAAAATGATAAATTGTAAAACTGAAAGAGGACATAAATTTACATAGGAAGAATCCATCATCATGTTATATAAATAGTCAATCGTACTAGTGTGTTCTCTTAACTAGCCATAACTGTTTCATATTTCAATGAAATTTGGCAAGTATGCATGGTTTTATTTTTCTTGTAAAAGTATGGTCTTTCTTAATCCTAAGTGATTAAATTGTAAAACTAAAAGAGAACATAAATTTATATTGGGAGAATCCATCATCATGTAATACACAGTCAGTCGTACTATTGTGTTCTCTTAACTGGCCATAACTTTTTCATATTTCAATGAAATTTGGCAAGTATGGTTTTATTTTTCTTGTAAAAGTATGATCTTTCTTAATCCTAAGTGATTAAATTGTAAAACTGAAAGAGAATATAAATTTATATAGGGAGAATCCATCATCATGTAATACACAGTCAGTCGTACTAGTGTGTTCTCTTAACTGGCCATAACTTTTTCATATTTCAATGAAATTTGGCAAGTATTGGTTTTATTTTTCTTGCAATGGCATAAACTTTCTAAATCTTACATGATAAGTTGTAAAAGAACTGAAATTTACATGGGGAGAATCCATCATCATGTCATATTCAGTCAGTCGTACTAGTGTGTTCTCTTAACTGGCCATAACTTTCTTATTTTTCAATGAAATTTGGCAAGTATGGACTTATTTTTCTTGTAAAAGTATGGTCTTTCTTAATCTAAAATGATAAATTGTAAAACTGAAAGAGGACATAAATTTATATAGGGAGAATCCATCATCATGTAATACACAGTCAGTCGTACTAGTGTGTTCTCTTAACTGGCCATAACTTTTTCATATTTCAATGAAATTTGGCAAGTATTGGTTTTATTTTTCTTGCAATGGCATAAACTTTCTAAATCTTACATGATAAGTTGTAAAAGAACTGAAATTTACATGGGGAGAATCCATCATCATGTCATATTCAGTCAGTCGTACTAGTGTGTTCTCTTAACTGGCCATAACTTTTTCATATTTCAATGAAATTTGGCAAGTATTGGTTTTATTTTTCTTGCAATGGCATAAACTTTCTAAATCTTACATGATAAGTTGTAAAAGAACTGAAATTTACATGGGGAGAATCCATCATCATGTCATATTCAGTCAGTCGTACTAGTGTGTTCTCTTAACTGGCCATAACTTTTTCATATTTCAATGAAATTTGGCAAGTATTGGTTTTATTTTTCTTGTAAAAGTATGGTCTTTCTTAATCTAATATGATAAATTATAAATTTCTTGTATTTTGTAATTCAAACTTTATCAAATTATTTGTTTATATATATTTTTTTGAAATATTTAAGGAAATGAGAGACTGTTTTCTACTCAAGGCTATAAGTTTTAAAAATTTAAATAAATTATTGAAAACGGAGGAGCTTTATAGCTGCCTTATAGACATAATTTATATTCAAAAATAAATATTAGATTTTATATAGTCAGTCCGTACCTGTATGCGTATTGAATGAATTTATTAGTCCTTGATCATGCTGACCAATGAAACCTTGAGGGCTATAGGTCTTTTCTTTCATTTTATTTCATGTAAATTTGCTTGGTGTTGTATTTTTATTCCATAACACCTTCGAAACGCTACCAGTTCGTCCTCTTTCATCTCTTTTTTTATGATTTAAATTTATTAATTCCTTTGAAAAAGCTATAAAAGTGTTATATTGCATGAAAGAAGACGAACTGGTTCTTTTAATCACTTTAAAGAAAGTATTTTTCTGGTTTAGGATTGAGAAGCTACTGCATTTACAGATTATTTAGAATGGAATACAATGGGATTTATTCCCAAATCAGGGCCAGTGGGCATAAACATCTATAAGTATAATATACTTAACTTTTGTCAGTGTAGCTGAAAAACAAATTCCGGATAAATATAACAGTTTAGTCTTTGAATTTTACGCTATTTGTCAGAGTCACCCATATGTTTCTTAGAGTACGACTTATACATAGAGAAAGAAAAAGATGTGGGTGACAATGGTGCCAAAATGAGGAATTAGAAGTATCACAAGTCATGATTTGATTTGGTCTCTTTCAATCAATTTCAAAAACATTCTTTGAAAAGTAGAGAAGTTTTTGTCTTTGTTTGAATAAAGTCCATTATGCTACAAACAGCAGAGCTCAAACTAAACTCCATGTAAGTAGAACAACTATCATTACTATGTGATTCACGATCAACAGTGTTCAATAACAGGTCACAGGACTGAGGAGTCGGCAGTTTTATCAGTAAAATAGTGAAAACAATAACCTGTGAGCTACGCTAGCGTAAACAAAGTCACGTTATTTTTTACATTGTTTTTCTGATGAAATTGCCGGTCCACTCCAATGTCTTTTTTTATATTCATTTCTCTCCCCCACTTGGAATATTAGATTAACTTTCAAACTTTTAATCCGTATTTGTTTACTTTTTCACTTACGGGTCAGTCAAAAAAATATAATTTAATTCCCTTCTTATCATGCTTATGCCATGTCTAATTTACATATTATATGCAGTGATAAATGTACAGTACTTGGCCATAAGTGAGTCATAATTTTATTTTTCCACTATATATTTCATTAGGAAACACATTTTTCTGAAATATTCTTGCAGTGTCATTTATTGTTTCTTTTTAATGTCTAAAACACCATAAAATGCAGAATTTGTTGTAGTTTCTTCACATTATTTCAAAATAGTTTTATCTTTATGCATTACTGTGAAATCACAGGTCAAGTGCAAAACAAAAATTTTAAGACTTCAATTTGTTAAGAAATCTTAGTCATTTGAGGTTAGAAATTTTTGTCAAGTCAATATTTTATGATTTATTCTCAATAGTTTAAGTATGATTTTGTTTATCATTTAAGATAAGAAAATTTGAAGAATTCTGCATGTTTCAGTGAAAAAATCATGAAAATTGAGCTAAAATTGACTTCACAACAAGTTTTTATGAAAATAGGTTTTTCAATGAAATATATAGTGTAAAAATAAAATTATGACTCACTTATGGCCAGGTACTGTATATCAATGAATTTGAAAAAAAAATTAATTAATTAAATTGTTACAAAGTTGATAAAAATGTACATGTATTGTACTTAATTTATGTTGCAACTCCAAACAATATTTATTTTATAATTCTCACTTGATAATTACAAGCATTAAGAGAAATAATATGGGTTTTTTTACCCCACATAAAAAATTATGGGATAATAAACCCCACATTTTATTTTTAGTGAGACGTGGGTTAAAAAACCCCACGAAAAATAATATGGGTTATTTAACCCCATGGGGTGAAAAATAAACCCCATGGGGTTTTTGTGGGGTTTTTTGTGGGGTATTTTTAAGTTCATGTTTCCCCATGGGATTTTTGTTTTTGAACTCAAATATCTCAAAAACTAGCAGAAAATGTTGATTTTTTTTTTTCATAAATCAATTTGATTATAAAAACCCCACCATTTAAAAAAAACCCTAAGATGATAGCTTTAAAGGAAAAGGGTGCGCAAGTTCGGAAAAATGTCCATTCCGAAGTTGTCCGTCCCACTGTTCAAGGATTGTTCACCAAGAGCCATATTATGACAGGAATCTTCAACTGATTGTGCAAAAATGTTCCTTGTTTACACCAAGATCATGAAAATATGACATTTTGCCATGGACATGTATTTATATTTCTAAATGTCAAACCTATTAACTGGCAGAGTAGTCTCGCTTTTTCTTTTAATAAATTATATAGTCTCGACAAAACATAAAGTAGTGTTTAATGTTTTTTTAATTGCATTCTAAGGAAGACATTGACCTTCACAAGTGAGATTGCTGAAGTCATCTTACATGTAATAAAAGAATACTAATGTGCTATTGTGAATATTTCAACATTTATTCCCAACTTTGTTTTACCCCCATCCAATC
>NW_026940706.1:37500-125293 GCF_032062105.1 Saccostrea cuccullata | reverse complement strand
TTTAAAATCATCTTTCAAAAAGATGTAACCAAAATCTCATTTGATTTTGTCTAATAAATCATGACTTATTGAAACTCATATGACGATACCCCCCAAAAGTGAAAATGAAAACTATCATTTTCTTCTATGTCTGTCCCGCGCATCTGTCCTGAGCCTTATTTTTCCTTTGCATGGAATTCTTCAGAGTGTTTATCTTTCAAACCCTGGCTATTTTGGGCATGGGTAATCACGCCAAAAAATTAGTGATACGACGCGCGCATGCGCCAGTGAGAGGAACACAACAGTAAGTTGACCGCTTAAAAAACAAATTGCGGAATCGTTTTCTTTCATTTTTTTATGTGAATGTAATGATTACAATTGTCTACTGTATAAATGGCGTTTTTAATGGTAGTAAGGTGGCGATATTAGAGATGACAGGACGAGTAACCCGCCCGTGACATGACTCTGTTTCGCGTTAACGTCATCGTCACGGTTGATTGAAAACCATTCCAGGCCCTCTCTGACAACCGGTAACAATTTCCATGGGGGATATTTTACAAGAAACTGCTTAGTTACCCGTTGTTGCCATTTTCATTAATTGGGCAATTCGAAAACCAGACCCCATGGAACTTCCGTAAACTGTAACAAGATTGCAAGAAATTCGAATCGTCTGTAAATATTGAAAAACGATGTGTATACCTTAGGTGCATCAAATGGTGCAACAAGATTTGTTGATAAACTCGTCGTCATCAAATTGCACGTGTTTTGTGCTTTTTAGTGTTTTCCCTACGTGACGTCATAAACTTTACGGTTGAGTAATTCTGAACACTGATTTTAGTGCAGAATAACTAAATTTCTCATCTGACCAAATTTCGTAATTTTCGGACATGCGGTCAAAAAAAATATCGAATATTATGCTACCCTGCGTTTCTTTTTCCTTTCAGTATATAAACACCTTTAGTATTGTGTATTTCATTGATTTCTGACTCCATAAAAGTATTATTCATAAATGTATATGTTTCTCTTAATTCAAAATGATCATTTAAGTTTATTTTGCAACTTTTTGTTTATTTTTATCATCAATTCTGTTGCACCTTTCTTACAATACGGGGGATTGTAACGAAAGCCGGTTAAGTTTGGGGAATAATATTTATACAAAAAACTTGACTTCTAAGCAGCATCTCGATCTTGAACTAAATTCGGGCAGACGGAACTCCTTGAATATTATAAAAGGCAGGAAATTAGCACGAAAACGAAAATCGTGTCATCTACACACTATGATATTATCCCTCATTTACAAGCAGACGAGAGAACCTGGTCCTGACGGATTCGTTTTAATAAATACTTCTATACCAGACTAATTATAAGGAAGATAAGAATAAATGCATATTTTAGGTAGTCGCGCCATGAAGTTAATAATGCACTTGTCAGAGCCTTGCATGGTATTATAAATTTAAGGTGTTGTAAGTATTTTGCTGCCATGTTTAGGAGGGCAACTGTACTTGCATTACTTCTCAATGTGCAATTTTAATATTGCGTCCAATTAATAGAACATTGCAATATATTTGCTAATAATTATTTTATGATTTGAAAAATTTAGTTTAAATAATACTATATCTTGTTACTATATTCTCTATACCAACTCAATTAAAGTCTGGTTATCATACGACTTTGATGATATTTCTATCAAGGAATAGAATCAAGAAAAACATGCTAAACTAATTAAATACGACGTGTAATAGGTTGTTGTTTTCAAACACCAAAACATTTATTGACATTTCAAATCCGAGCTCATTACATCAACATTCACCTTTCTTAGAAACATGAAAGTTATTTAATGAACCATATTGTCAAATAACTTCTATAGAATTTCCTTAAAAACAAAATAAAATTAATCAATTCGAAGGAAATAGTATCTCAATCTTAAACATAGCTTTTTTTAAGTAATAAATGGCACTATATACAATATTTGCGTCGCACGAATACCTGGTCATTAAACCTTACAAGGCGGTTTACCAACTTCTGTTTTTGAAATAGGATTCGGTACGAGCTGTAGTGTTCATTCGAATCAATTGAACCCCCCCCACCTTCGTCTGTTTTCTAGACACGCACGTAGTTCAACGTCCTTTAACTGGTCTTGGTAATCCTCGGATTTCATTAAATGATTTTTCACGTATCGGAAATTTTAGTAGGTTAGATGCTAAATCATTGATGACCTCTTCTAGCCGTTATTGCAATAGTATTGCAATGAATTTGAGGTCGTAAGGCCCAGTGTCTAACTGACCATAAAATGATTTCAACTGCTCAATGCTTTGGGAACGCTTTGCTTGAAACACACCAAACATGGTATACTGGTTTCCATAAGTAGCAATGATGACCTCTGTTGATTGTGAGGTCACAAAATCTTTGGTCAATGTCAAACTGAAAACAGAAGAAATTGACCGCTTAGTATCTTGAAGTCATTTGGTTGACAGACACTCTTGTACCCTATAATAAGTAAATTACCCTTGAAGATATGGCCTGATAGAGATCAATCTTTGAATTTTATGATTGTCCATGACTAATTAGTTAGCCATCTTTAAACTATCATAACAAACATTGTACATTTCAAGTTGACTCTTTAATTTTATTTGTAACACGGCATTTGATTGAGTAAAAGATCTAATCCATTTTGTATAACATAACTTGCCTACGTCACTATGAGATACGTCAAAAACGTATTACTCCGCTTAACGTTATTTTTAAAATATACTAAATTTGAAGCCCTTTTCCGGAGGAAAAATTGTCTCATTTTCTACACTGAAATTAGATTATAAGGAATGAAGCTTATTTCAACTTATGTTATAACGCGAAGCGGTTTATAAAGCGTAAACTGTCCCAAGTTATGTTATATCGTATAACAAAAGTTGAAATAAGCTTCATTCCTTCAGTGTTAATAGAATAGACTTTTATATGTTTTCTTGCTGACAACTCGTTATTATGTTCCCCAAACGAAGTTGGGGAACATATTGTTTTTACTCTGTTTCTTATTATTATGTTCCCCAAACGAAGTTGGGGAACATATTGTTTTTACTCTGTTTCTTATTATTAAGGTCTTCCGTCTTAACGGAAGACCTTATAGCGATTCTATTGTTTCTTATTATTATTATTATTATTTTTCTAATGCGATTTCTCAAAGACTACTGGATGGAATTACATGAAATTTTCAGGACAGATGTTTTGTTAAATGAATTTGATACATCTGAGAGATTTTTTTGAAATTCGCTTCCGGTGCCAAGTTACAGACCTTTTTCTGATTTCTTTTGTCCACGGATTTTCTCAAGAACGGTAAAAGATATCAATGTGAAAATTTCAGATATTATAGATGATAATAAATACTATCCAGGACGCAACTTTTCGTTTGTCGTCATTACTTCCGCTTGCTACCGGAAGCTAATTTAAAAAGTCTAATTTTTTAGATTTTTTTGTTTTTCAATATTTTTCGTTTATTTTTTGTATGTTAATAGAAACCTTTCTTATAATGCTTACTATATATTTTGTTTGAATATTGATAAATCTAAACTCTAGATATTAGCATTTAAAAATTTGACGCGTTTCAAAATGGCCGCTCTCTCTGTCAACTCCGACATTTCGCAATAGGGGTTTACTGAGGCAGTCGAGCATTTGCTTGAACGAAAGTAACATAAGGACAAATGGAATGTAAAGGAATACTTGGATTTTCACGTTGTAGTAACGTAACAATTCTGTGTCAAACTAAATTCTTCTACGTAAACGTCTTCTATAATTGAATTTAGTTGATTCTCAAAGTAGAAAAAGAAAAGACTAAATGTGCAAATGAAATTCGATACCTAATATCTATGATTGCACCACGGAAAAGCAGCTCATTAATCATTGTTATAAGTAATAGTTTTTCAAGAAGGATATCAATGAATACAGTAAGTATAAAACTTACTCACTGTTTTTCCCATGCACACTTGTGTCATATTAAACTAATAAAAAAGACAAAATAAGATAACCTTATTTTTTTAAAGATCGCTTAATAGAGTTTATATTAACATTATTGTCTCAAAGATTTTATTCAAGTTATTGAGCACAAACAATATCCAATTCCTTGACCGTCGTAAGGCGAGTCATTTTTTTTTTTTGCGAAACATTTCAATCTCTTCATGAATGTTTTTAACTAATCGGGATAGTTCAATTTAGCGAGTTCACTTTAAAATGAAATTTTAAAAAAGTTAAAATTCATAGCCGTTTCACTGTTTTAGTGTTACTTCCTTATATACTAAATGGAGTTTGTGAAATGTATTAAATATACTTTCTAATCATCAAGTTTTATGCTAAATGAACAGTTTTTTAATTTCATTAAAGCTATCACACCTATTAAATAAAACATTCCAAGGAAAAGGCGCGAAGATTAACTCGTGGCGTTTGGCGCGAATTTATGAATAGTGACTAGCTTTCATAATTCTAAGACAAAAGCACTGTTATACAGAGGTATATACAAGAAGATTTAGAGCAGAGGTCCCGACAGATTACGTAATATTTAGCGCGTTGGATTTTCATGCTGCCGACTTGGATTCAATCCCCCTTGCGTGTAATATTTTTTTTTTACCTTTTCATCTAGATTTTACAAAGGTTTTTTTTTTCGGAATCAGACGGAAGACCTCTCGTTGCTAGCAACGAGATCGTATCTAGTTATGTTCCCCAAACGAAGTTGGGGAACATATTGTTTTTACTCTGTTTCTTATTATTATTATTATTATGTTCCCCAAACGGAGTTTGGGAACATATTGTTTTTACTCTGTTTCTTATTATTATTATTATTCTTTTTTCTTCTTATTTCTTCTCCGGTACTTTTTTGTCCGCGAGTGTTCTCAGAAACTGTTCACCCAACTGAGCTAAAACCTTTTTAGGGTTAATAGGTGTGTAGTGTAGGTGTGCGGAACGAAGGTCATTTTGCGCGCATACGCGTGCACGTGCGTGCGCGTGATATGAGTGAAATGACTGATATACTTAATATAGCTATAACTTTTACATTTTTTAATGAATTGATTTGAAACTCATTATATAATGATATGTTAATAGCGTAGATAATGTGACACTGTCAAATTAGCACGAACTCACGCGCATGCACGTGCGCTTCGCTCTGATTGGCTGAAACAAAAATCTCAATATCTTTTCTGTTTTTTGACGAAATGCTTTGAAATTTAAGATATAGGCATACTTTAGGATGTCCTACAATATGGTATCTAACAATTGTCATGAAATCACGCGCATGCACGTGCGCTGCAATCTGATTGGCTGATACTTTTAATGGCTATAATTCCCTTATTATTCAACCAAAAAGGATGGGATTTTGAACATAGATAGACATTAAGGACTCCTACAAAAGGGTATGATCATCATGCACATTCATGCACGTGCGTGCATGTGAAATGAGTAAAATTACAAATACACTGGATTAAACATATTTTTAAATACTTTTGGATTAAATGCTGTAATATTTAGTATATTAAAATATACGAATAGTGTAGACAAGTTGATATATTCATTACGCACATGCATTCAAATGCGCATGCGTTCAATGCTTAATTTTGAACAAACTTGATATACTTCTGGGTAAATATTGTTAAAGTCTAAAATGCATCGTGTTTGTCTTATTTAATGAAGCTTACAGAGACTATGGCACAAAAGGGAGTTGGGGAGCGTTTGGGGAACATCTGTAACGGTTCCCGTTACAATTAGCCCTAGTTATTATTATTAAGGTCTTCCGTCTTCAGCGGAAGACCTTCTTGTTATTCTTAGGTTTCTTTTTCACTTTTATTTTATTATTGTTTTTTTTTCTTACCGATTTTGTGCACGCAATTTCTCGAAAACGGCTCGATGAATTTTCATGAAACTTTCAGGACTTATGTATCATCACTTGAACCTTATGCATTTTTTTTCTTTTCTTATGACGTCACTTCCGGTCTGAGATTTTGCCGATTTTATGAATTTTAAAGGGTCAGGTTGTCCGGAGTTTTTCTGGAAAATGGGTTAAGATAGAAACATGAAACTTTCAGGTATGATAGACCTACGTCTGCAGATGTGCCTTTCGCATTTAACTTTTTCCGGAAACGCCGCACGTTGGCGCTCGCTATGGTCCGAAAATAGTCCTGTCGAGAATTTCAAAATTTCTAACACCTTTTCTTCGATATCTTTTTACCTAGAAATATTTTGTTAAAACATATAGAACAAAAGAAGTGTGGAATTCCAAGATCTTTCAAAAGATATCTCAAAAAAGGGGCTGGCCCTTAAAATTAAGGGCCTAGAGGGGTCGAACGTTTTTTCTTTATATCTCAAAAAGTATTGAGAATTTAAAATAGGTCAAAGAAGCAAAGTTGTTCAAAATGTCAAGCTTAATCTAATGAAGTCGTCAAAATCTGTCCGGCGTCGTCACTTCCGGCCAAACCGGAAGTAGTCAGAAAACGCGTATTTTTGCCATTTTTGACACGTTTCTGAGTAACACATATCTCTGGGAGCATAATAATTAATTTTCCGTCCGTCGTTGTCACTTCCGGTCAAACCGGAAGTAGCAAAAAGTGGCTTATTTTTGCATTAATTAACATAGCTTTGGAGGATTTAAACCATGTTTGAACGTTATTTCTCATTTTTGCTAAAAATGAAAGCTACTTCCGGTCAAACAGGACGGAAGACCTACTCGTTGCTTTGCAACGAGCTTTGCTCTAGTTATTATTATTTTTCTTCTCGGGAAAATTTTGTCCGCTAATGATCTTGTAAAGTACACATCCGATTAAGGAGAAACCTTTTTAGGGTAAGTGGGCATGTTATGTAGAATTGCGGAACGAAGGTCATTTTGCGCGCACGTGCTTGCAAGAGCGCGCACGTGCAACACGTGAAATGACCAATATAATTGAAATTGCGGTAATTTTTACATTTTTCGATGTAATGCTTTGATATTTAGAATATATAGACATATTATAAATGTAGATAAGAGGACATTGTCAACATGCCATTTTGTGTGCACGTGCTTGCAAGAGCGCGCACGAGCAACACGTGAAATGACCGATTTAATTGATATCGGCGTAAATTTTTACCTTTTTGATGAAATGCTTTGAAACTCATAATATAAGGATATAGTAGTAGCATACACAATATGACATGGTCAAAATAGCAAGATCTCACGCGCATGCACGTGCGCTTCGCTCTGATTGGCTGAAACTAAAATCTCAATATCTTTCTTGTTTTTTGATGAAATCCTTTGAAATTTTGAACATAGCCATGCATTAGGATATCCTACAACATGATATATAGCAATTATCATGAAAACATGTGCATGCACGTGCGCTGCAATCTGATTGGCTGAAACTTTAAATAGCTGTAACTCCCTTGATTTTCAACCAAACAGGATGGGATTTGGAACATAGATAGATATAATACACTTCTACAAGAAGGTTTCATCACAATGCACATCCATACACGTGCGTGAACGTACGCTGCAATCTGATTGGCTGAAACTTTAATCAGCTATACCTCCCTTGGTTTTCAACCAAACGGAGTGGTATTTAGAACATAGATAAATGTAATGAACTTCTACAAGAAGGTATTTCACCATGCTCATGTATGCACGTGCGTGCACGTGAAATGAGTAAAATCAAAAATACAAATGAATGAGCGTATTTTTTACTACTTTTGGATTAAATACTTTAATATTTAGTATATTAAAGTATACAGATTGTGTAGACAAGATGATATGGTCATTACGCACATGCATTCACATGCGCACGCGTGCAATTCTAAAATTTGAATGAACTTGGTACCCTTCTCGGTAAACGTTGTTAAAGTCTCAAATGCATAAAGTTTGTCTTATTTAATGAAGCTTACAGGGAATATGGCACCAAAAGGGAAATGGGGAGCGTTTGGGGAACATCTGTAACGGTCCCCGTTACAATTAGCACTAGTTAAGGTCTTCTGTCTCCAACGGAAGACCTTATTGTTTTCGTTCGGTTTCTTTTTCCCTATTATTAAGGTCTTCCGTCTTCAGCGGAAGACCTTTCTGTTATTCTTAGGTTTCTTTTTCACTTTTATTATTGTTTTTTTTCTTACCGATTTTGTGCACGCAATTTCTCGAAAACGGCTCGATGAATTTTCATGAAACTTTCAGGACTTATGTATCATCACTTGAACCTTATGCATTTTTTTTCTTTTCTGATGACGTCACTTCCGGTTTGAGATTTTGCCGATTTTATGAATTTTAAAGGGTCAGGTTGTCCAGAGTTTTTCTGGAAAATGGGTTAAGATAGAAACATGAAACTTTCAGGTATGATAGACCTACGTCTGTAGATGTGCCTTTCGCATTTAACTTTTTCCGGAAACGCCGCACGTCGGCGCTCGCTATGGTCCGAAAATAGTCCTGTCGAGAATTTCAAAATTTCTAACACCTTTTCTTCGATATCTTTTTACCTAGAAATATTTTGTTAAAACATATAGAACAAAAGAAGTGTGGAATTCTAAGATCTTTCAAAAGATATCTCAAAAAAGGGGCTGGCCTTTAAAATTAAGGGCCTAGAGGGGTCGAACGTTTTTTCTTTATATCTCAAAAAGTATTGAGAATTTTTAATAGGTCAAAGAAGCAAAGTTGTTCAAAATGTCAAGCTTAATCTAATGAAGTCGTCAAAATCCGTCCGGCGTCGTCACTTCCGGCCAAACCGGAAGTAGTCAGAAAACGCGTTTTTTTGCCATTTTTGACACGTTTCTACACATATCTCTGGGAGCATAATAATTAATTTTCCGTCCGTCGTTGTCACTTCCGGTCAAACCGGAAGTAGCAAAAAGTGGCTTATTTTTGCATTAATTAACATAGCTTTGGAGGATTTAAACCATTTTTGGACGTTATTTCTCATTTTTGCTAAAATTGAAAGCTACTTCCGGTCAAACAGGACGGAAGACCTACTCGTTGCTTTGCAACGAGCTTTGCTCTAGTTATTATTATTATTATTTTTTTTTTCTTACCGATTTTGTGCACGCGATTTCTCAGAAACGGCTGGACCGATTCTCACCAAATTTTCAGATCTGATAGATATTTATCTGAACCTTGTAGGAAATTTTTCGGAAGTACGTCGTCACTTCCGGTCGTGAGATATGGACGATTTACTGATTTCTAGAGGGTCAGCTTGTCCTGAGATCTCCTCCTAAACGACTCAAGATATCGACTTGAGATTTTCAGTGAAGGTAGAGGAAGGATAGTAGATGTGACATTTTGCATATAGAGCTTTCCAGGTAAGAAGGCATCGACGCTCGCCTGGGATCGAAAAATAGCCTCATACTCATCTCGCAAAAATTGACACGTTTTCTTTTATATCTTTTTACCTGTTAATATTTTGTTAAGACATATATAATAAAAAATGTGCAATATAGTAAGACCTTTCATTTGATATCAAGTAAACGGGGTTAGTTCTTCAAATTAGGGGCATAGAGGGGCCAAAAGTCTCTCGTCTTTAACTTTTTTGTTTTTCAATATTTTCAAATGATATTAGTATAGTTGATAGAAACATTTCTTATTAGGCTGAATATATAATTCGTTTGTAAATTTATAAATTCAAACTCGAGATATTAACATTCAAAAATCTGAAGCGGGAACTAAATGACGGCGGTCTCTGTCAATTCCGACATTTCGCAATAGCGGTTAACAGAGGCAGCCGAGCGTTTGCTTGAACGAAAGTAACATAAGGAGCAATGAAATGTGTAGGGATACTTGGATTGTCACGTCGTAGGTTCGTTGCAATTCTGTGTCAAACTACATTCATAATCCAAGGTCTCCTTACAAGTTTTCTTTAACTGGTTTTGGTTGTTTCTCAAAGTAGAAAAAAGAAAAGAATTAATGTGCAAATTAAGTACGCATTGATGATATTATCTAAATCAAAAGGATTTAATCAAAATAGAAAAGGCATGATTCCATGATGTTTTATTAAAGATCATAGTCAAAGTCATATCTCATCTTATCGAAAATTCGGACGGAAGACCTACTCGTTGCTCGCAACGAGATCGCATCTAGTTATTATTATTTTTCTTCTTCTTCTTCTTCCTGGGTACTTTTTTGTCCGGGAGTGATCTTGTAAACTACACATCCGACTTAGGTAAAACCTTTTTAGGGTCAGTAGGCATGTTATGTAGATTTGCGGAACGAAGGTCATTTTGCGCGCACATGCTTGCAAGAGCGTGCACGTGCAACACGTGAAATGACCGATTTAATTGATATAGGCGTAACTTTTTACATTTTTGATGAAATGCTTTGAAACTAATAAGATAAGGATATATTAGTAGCATAGACAATATGACATGGTCAAAATAGCAAGATCTCACGCGCATGCACGTGCGCTTCGCTCTGATTGGCTGAAACTAAAGTCTCAATATCTTTCTTGTTTTTAGACGAAATCCTTTGAAATTTTGAATGTAGCCATGCATAAGGATATCCTACAACATGATGTATAGCAATTATCATGAAAACACGTGCATGCACGTGCGCTGCAATCTGATTGGCTTAAACTTTAAATAGCTATAACTCCCTTGGTTTTCAATCAAACAGGATGGGATTTGGAACATAGATAGATATAATGGACTTCTACAAGAAGGTATGGTCACCATGCACATGCATACACGTGCGTGTACGTGCGCTGCAATCTGATTGGCTGAAACTTTAAATAGCTATAACTCCCTTGGTTTTTAACTAAACAGGGTGGGATTTAGAACATAGATAGATGTAATGGACTTCTACAAGAAGGTATAGTCACCATGCTCATGTATGCAAGTGCGTGCATGTGAAATGAGTAAAATAAAAATTACACTTGAATGAGCGTATTTTTTAATACTTTTGGATAAAATACTTTAATATTTAGTATATGAAAATATATAGATTGTGTAAACAAGATGATATGGTCATTATGCACATGCATTCACATGTGCACGCGTGCAATGCTAAAATTTGAATGAACTTGGTACACTTCTGGGTAAAAGTTGTTAAAGTCTCAAATGCGTAGAGTTTTCTGATTTAATGAGGCTTACGGTTAATATGGCACCAAAAGGGAGTTGGGGAGCGTTTGGGGAACATCTGTAACGGTCCCCGTTACAATTAGCACTAGTTAAGGTCTTCCGTCTTCAGCGGAAGACCTTATTGTTTTTCTTAGGTTTCTTTTCCACTATTTTTATTATTGTTTTTTTTTCTTACCGATTTTGTGCGCGCGATTTCACGAGAACAGCTCGATCGATTTTCATGAAACTTTCAGGTCTGATAGAACGTCAAAAAATCTAGACATAAATTTTTTTATTTTGATGACGTCACTTCTGGTTCGGAGTTTTCTGCGATTTAGTGATTTTTAGAGGGTCAATTTGTCCGGCAGTTTTCTCAAAAAGTACTTAACACAGAAGCTTGAAATTTTCAGTGATGCTAGAGCAACTTTTGGAGAAGTGCACTAAGTATATCACAACTACCGGAAGTACGAAGCGCCGACGTTCGCTATGGTCCGAAAATTGTCCTATCAAGAATTTCAAAATTTTAAGCACCTTTTCAACGATAACTTTTTACCTAGAAATATTTTGTTAAAGCATGTAGAACAAAAAAGGTGTAGAATTTCAAGATCTTTCAAATGAGATCTCGAAAAAAGGGCTGGCCCCTTAAATCAGGGGCCTGGAGGGGCCGAAAGTTTTTCCTTTATATCTCAAAAAGTATTGCGAATTTGTGATACGTCAAAGAAGCAAAGTTGTTCAAAATGTCAAGCTTAATCTATTGAAGTCGTCAAAATACGTCCGGCGTCGTCACTTCCGGTCAAACCGGAAGTAGTCGGAAAACGCGTATTTTTGCCGTTTTTGACAAGTTTTTCGGTAACATATGTCTCTGGGAGCATTAAATTTAATTTTCCGTCCGTCGTCGTCACTTCCGGTCAAACCGGAAGTAACAGAAAATGGCTTATTTTTGCAATAATTAACATGGATTTAGAGGAATCAAGCCATTTTTGGACGTTATTTCTCATTTTTGTTAAAAATAAAAGCCACTTCCGGTCAAACATGACGGAAGACCTACT
The DNA here is from genome assembly GCF_032062105.1 of Saccostrea cuccullata. NCBI lineage: Eukaryota > Metazoa > Mollusca > Bivalvia > Ostreida > Ostreidae > Saccostrea > Saccostrea cuccullata. The sequence goes on along the minus strand of NW_026940706.1, from coordinate 113,237 downwards.
CGTTGCATTGCAACGAGCTTTGCTCTAGTTATTATTATTTTTCTTCTTCTTCTTCTTCCTGGGTACTTTTTTGTCCGGGAGTGATCTTGTAAACTACACATCCGACTTAGGTAAAACCTTTTTAGGGTCAGTAGGCATGTTATGTAGATTTGCGGAACGAAGGTCATTTTGCGCGCACGTGCTTGCAAGAGCGTGCACGTGCAACACGTGAAATGACCGATTTAATTGATATAGGCGTAACTTTTTAAATTTTTGATTAAATGCTTTGAAACTTATAATATAAGGATATATTAGTAGCATAGACAATATGACATGGTCAAAATAGCAAGATCTCACGCGCATGCACGTGCGCTTCGCTCTGATTGGCTGAAACTAAAGTCTCAATATCTTTCTTGTTTTTTGACGAAATCCTTTGAAATTTTGAACATAGCCATGCATTAGGATATCCTACAGCATGATGTATAGCAATTATCATGAAAACACGTGCATGCACGTGTGCTGCAATCTGATTGGCTTAAACTTTAAATAGCTATAACTCCCTTGGTTTCCAACCAAACAGGATGGGAATTGGAACATAGATAGATATAATGGACTTCTACAAGAAGGTATGGTCACCATGCACATGCATACACGTGTGTGTGCGTGCGCTGCAATCTGATTGGCTGAAACTTTAAACAGCTATAACTTCCTTAGTTTTCAACCAAACAGAATGGGATTTAGAACATAGATAGATGTAATGGACATCTACAAGTAAGTATGGTCACCATGCTCATGTATGCACGTGCGTGCACGTGAAATGAGCAAAATCAAAAATACACTTGAATAAGCGTATTTTTTAATACTTTTGGATGAAATACTTTAATATTTAGTATATCAAAATATAAAGATTGTGTAGACAAGATGATATGGTCATTACGCACATGCATTCACATGCGCACGCGTGCAATGCTAAAATTTGAATGAACTTGGTACACTTCTGTGTAAACGTTTGTTAAAGTCTCAAATGCATAGAGTTTGTCTTAATTAATGAAGCCTACAGGGAATATGGCACCAAAAGGGAGTTGGGGAGCGTTTGGGGAACATCTGTAACGGTCCCCGTTACAATTAGCACTAGTTAAAATTTGCTTATATTTTTCCATTAGTTTTTACTATTTTTTTCTTTATGTTTTTTTTACTATATTACATAAACATTTGTCTCAATAGCTAACAAAACTGTTTTACCCAAAAAAGTTTTTCAAAGAACATACATGTAATTTATGAAGTAAGCTTTTCATCCGCAATTTGTTGGTCTCTTGAATGTCACCAAGAGACAATAGAGAAGGATCCTGGTTAGTGTAAACAATCATTAAATGTTATTATCTACTAAAACAGAGCCGGTGTCTGCACAGAGGCAAATGGAGGAGATAATATAAAGTGTATAACATTTACTGCAGAAGCAAATAAATCTCCTCACCAGACCTAACGCACTTTTACAAACGGCTCATCCTACGTAGGCTTGGTCCACATGCAGACTTAGAGTTTTCTGACATTTGTTATTGTAGTCAATGAGTGCATGCAATAAATAATGTAAGATAATAAGATATTTTATCCAATTTTAGTTTCTGCTCATCTCCAGTGACGCTGTGGACTGTCATCACAATCTATAACCGTTTCTCTTTCAATAAATGTGTCTCATTCTCTGTGGGGTTTTTTTTGTCGTCAGTAAAGATGCTGTTTATCTTGTTTAGCATAAATGATATTTTCAGTTTTCATGTTACTGGGGCAAATGAATACTTCATGTCATATAATATATCATTAAATTGGTACACTCGATACTTTTAAGGGAAATTTTTGATAATTCGAGACTCTCGTGTATACACTCCTTTTGAAAATTATCTCAAAATGGAATCTTTTTTTTTTAATGAGAACTTGAGACACATTAATTGTTTTGTTTTTAACTAATTTTTTTTCATTAAAAACTTTTTAAATTTTAAAGCTTCTGTCGAATTATGACATCTGATTTTTTTTTGCTCTACTGTGGATTAAAGAATTTCTGCAAAGTGCAACATTGTAGGGTTTTTTTCTTGCGTTTTTGAAATTTTTAATTAAATTTTTGCATTAAAATCATCACTCTGGTTTTCTTTTATGCTTACCCTTTAAAGTAGAGTTCACTTGACACAAATAAGTAAATGTCCAAGAATTTCAGCAATATATTGTTTCAAGTCAAAATTTTGCAATTTCTATGGTCGATATTTTTGCAAATACAGTCAGTCGTTAGATCTAATGTTGACTGATGGTTTTCATTCATGTAAATTATTGGGCCATTTTTTCACACTGAATTGACAATGAATTCCTCGTTTTCCGATCATTACAAGGAGCACACGGCGGGTGTGACGAGTTGGCAGTAGTTGCTTACTTGTCCATGGCACTTAGTCCCATCTCTTTGGCTTTCTTTATTCTGCACATAGCTTGAATAGTTAGTTTTTTTTTTTAATGAACACTTAATCTTCACATATCATTTTTGTAGGTATATAAACTTTGTTAATTTGTTCATCTCAGCAAGCTTTATAATTTCTCCGCATCGTCACAATCTTTAAAAAAGTAATGAAGTACGAGTGTTGTCCGTTAAGATTGTGGACAAGCTCAAATTTAAATTAAAGCTATGTCATAGTTATTTATTATTAGCATATTTACATGTATAATCTTTACCATATTGAATTTAAAAATGTAAAATTTTATTCAATGTTTAATGTATAATTACGATTGAGTCTTCATTATTAGTCTTGGGATGTTGAACCGGTAAAATTCCGCTTAATTTGGATGGCTTTAACATTATGAGGTTGACAAAACGTCGAACCTGCAAAATTTTAATATTCAAAGTTTCAAAATGGTAGAGAAATCAAGGTTAGAATCTAGCAGAAAGCAGCGATAAAGTTTTGTGTAGACATTTTAAAAACCCCAACAGAGATTCATTAATTCCTTATACAGTCGGGATAGTAAAGTAAGCTTTTCTTTATTGTTTAAGTGGCACGAAAAATGTTTTGAACAGAAGGGTTAGTTTACAGGATGACATGCGTGAAGGAAGACCATCTTTCTGAGATTTCAGTGCTGCAAAAAATGAAGTTCGTAACGTGACTTCGCCATATTTCCGTGCATAAATTCGAGTCGTAAAGAAAAAGAAGTGATGATTTCCAGGATCGGAGACAGGAACTGTAAAATATCATTTCACGTATGAAGCCAGGACAGTCTGTGCAAATTTTTGATGACTGGTTAAAGCGACATTAGAAATGTGTTGAGTTAAACAGTTACAACGTTGAGAAAAGTTAAATGTAATACTACTAATAGTAAGCTTTTGACGTCGGGTAACGTCAAGGATTTTCAGTGCTCAATTTATGAGTGTGTATCTTTTTTGTATTTGATGGAAATATAACTATTTGTGCTTTATTGATGATGAAAACTTGAATATTGAAAATTGAAACATGAATTTAATGAAAATAATGGTTTCATGTATTGTATTTTTTCAATGATTTATAGTAATTATCAATGTTGTCCATGAACTTTACGGACGATACTCGTATATTTAAAGTATGTTAATTATGTGAATTAATTTTATAATATGCAATCACCAGTCTCTGTTTTATAAAGTGAGTGCTTAGCAATTTTGTCCTCAACTTTCAAAATGATTTCAGTGCAATACATGTATTAATTAAGCACAATTCAACGATACATTGAATTCTTCCACTGCATTTCTTTCTCTAATTCATGCAAAAATAAAGAGCTATCTATCGTTCGCTTTGTATCCTTATTTGATACCATAATGCTATTCATTTAGATGATTCTTCCCCAAAGGCAAATTGCGGTACCACATTATCTGACGGGAATTACAAGAAATCCAAACAAAACTGTTCCCCGTGGATTTGATCAAATGTTCAACTAAGCCTAAAACAGAACAAGGCGACAACGCCGCCTCATTAATCAGTTCTTTTTAGAAGCCAAATTAATGTAGGTCCAGAGGAGACGATAAAAGTTCGATTCTGTGCGCAAGTCTTGTGAATACAAAATTGAAGTCGTACAGAAGCACATGGAAAATTACAATGTTATCCAAAAGCTCTTGAAAAACTAAAGACAAAAGATGAACTAAAGCAGAAACTCGTGATGAGAATGATCAATTCTTCCTCAAGCTAACGGGCATGTGTGAAGTTTGTTATACTAAATGAAAGATGACAAAATACCATCTATGTCACGTATATGTATAAAATTATATAAAAACATTTTACGCAAAAAAGATATTGGATTTGACAAATTAATTCTGATGTATCATTTGTAGAACTCTGGAAAACATATTCACTTGAAATGTAGAATAAAATGACTACATTTGTTACATTCTTTTTCATTTGTATGATGAGTTTCTAATCTTTCTAGAGGATGACGCCTTTAAAAAACATTTGTTTCTTACTTTTAATACAAGTAACACTACTTAAGAAAGGAATAGACTTTGAGTATTATCTTTACATGTACATATCTAAGATCGCAAGGATTAATGCCGTAATTTTAGATTCAAACTAGTGTTACAAAGATTTAATACCATATACAGTTTACAAAAACTGGTCTGAGGTACGTATACAATAAAACGTGAATAGAATGAAACATATGGAGATATCGAACAGTATTCAAGATCAAAAATCCATAAAAAATACAATATATACGCAATGCAAACACGGACCTCCATAACATCAGAGGTGGGATCAGGTGCCATGGAGGAGTGAGCATCCCCTGCCGAACGGTCACTACCGCCGTGTGCTCCTTGCCATGATCGGGAAATAACGGGAAAATTCGTTGTCAATGCAGTATACAAACAATGGACCAACAATCAGCATGAAAAACGTCAGTCAGCATTTGACATTTTATCATACCCTGTATGTAATTCATCAGCAAAATTGATAATTATCAAAAAATGTTTTACAGTGCAGTATATTACACATGTAAGCTACTAGTTTCTACCGGTAGATGATGATTTGAGTTACGATATTCTATGGTTTTTACAAACAAAATAGAATCTGGAAAGTACAGTAAAACGAATGGAATTATAGTTCCATGCTATGGGAATTCTACAGAATTACCTGGTATCCATTAATATTTTTGGGATATTAAAATAGTAAAAGTTTTAGGATAAAAATGCTCTAATGAAACGATCCCAGAGTAGGAACCTATTTCAATGAAATGAAAACACTTATCACATAAATCATTTTTTGTTAAAGTGTTTTAGGCTGACACAATAGATAAGACTTAAGCTATGAAATGGAGGTCCAAAACAGAAATCAAGCTCAAAAGTCTAAAATTATAAATTTGGATCAGAGCACACATCGAAAAAAAAATCAGAGATGGGATCAGGTGCCATGGAAAAGTAAACATTCTCTTCGAAAGGTCTCACCTGCCTGTCTTCCTCGTTTTAATCAGACAATCTGACGTGCATCAAAAGTCGTCTGTCGTACAAAATCATTTGAATAAGTTCAGTTTCAGCTTCAGTTCCAATCTTTGCTGTATTTACGAACAAACAGCAACACGTATGAATAGACTCTGAAGGTCAATAATTTGTCAGACTGAACAAATTAATTTATTCCTTTTAATGTTTTCTCCTTTACAGCATGTTTTTGTTTAATATTCGAACTTCCATCGCCTCAAGGGTATAAAACTTTAATTATCTAGCGCCGCAACGGGGTTCAATATTTTTGAATTAATATCTCATGAAACCTTTACTTTGATAATATGCATTGTGATCAGATGCAAAATGAAAACATCATATTTTATTTTCATTATGCTACCTTTATTAATAAAAATGTAAACAAGAGATTTTGAGCCAGAAATATTGGAAATGGAATCAAACTCTGTGATTACGTAATTTTGTCTAAAGCTTCTGTTTTCCAAAGTCTTGTAATGGATTGCATTGGCCTTAATTATCCCCATGTTAAAAGATATTTCGCAACATAATCAAAAGGCAATATCAGGATTGAAGGAAACCATCGATTTGTTTATTTTAAGTGCCATTTGAAATGAACTGTCATGGTTGGTTTTAAAAAGATTAAGATAAATGTCTTTAACGATTAGTTAAAGAGTATTTTATGCTTAGAGAATCAAGCAATCTAAGTTCGAGGAGTTATTTTTTTCTTCTTCTATGCTCTATTTCATAAAAAAAATGTCCCAGTGCAGTTTCCGGGTGATATTTCAAAACATTCTTTACTTTTTGCTGCATAAGTTTTATATTTTATTATATCCTTAAGTCTTTAAAATCCTATTGGTTTTGAGTTTCAAGGGCAACGGCAAGGGCATTGTATAAAATGGTTTTCTACAACATTTGTTTTCTTTCAGTTTTTGAAAAGAAATGTTATATATTAAATTTCTGATGGAAGGCTTTTTGAATTCGAGTTCAAAAGATCAATTTAAGGTCACGGTAAAAAAAAATTCTAGCATTTCTTGACGATTATTTGCAATTCAACTGTATATCGTATCTCACCATGCCTTATAAAAAAACTCTCGATTTTTTTTTTCACAAAGGCTCAAAAGTCATATATTGCATGAATCTGTTTCCAGATTAAATGTTTTGTTAAATCTCTTTGAGATTTTACCATGACGATTTATATAATGATCTAACAATAGAAAGTTCTCTACATATTTTAATATAAAATATTTTATATAAAAAAAAATGAAAGGTTAAGGTCAATCCTTTTTTCTATCTCCATCTGCGTTATATAAAAGTAGATTTCATCAAAATACGGTCATGTTAATAAGATTTTTTCTTTATTTTATTGAGAAGTTTTTCCATGGATGTAAAGAATACAATGAATCGATGAGGTAAAATTTTTCAAAGTGTTACTAATCACAATTTGATTGATTTCTCGATTTGATGTATCTCAGTGAGTTTGAAGATACCATAGAGTCTGGCACTTCTGCTTCATATCGGTTATTAAAAGCTACAAGTCTGAACTATCTATATTGAAATTCTCATTAATTTTCTAGTTAAGGCGTATTTCGATGATTCGTGGCTTTAGTTCTTTGACTAGAAAAAGACCTTAATGATAACCTACCCATAACAGTTTATAATACACGTGATGACATTTCTTTCGTTAACATCCCTTACTTACACGTATGGAAAAATATACCCTAGTACCCTGGGGTTTAAGTATCCCAGTTCATTTGATACACATGAGCATGCTCTATGCATAAACAATTTCAAAAACTTCGTTTGGGGAACATAACTAGGAAAGCTATAAACAAACCATTCATACATATATACTGTACATCGACCAACAATATGTTAAGTCGCCATAGACCATATAGCAGTAAGAACGCGGACAACATATGTCGTTTAACACATTTTATGTTTTTTTCATCAGTTTAACTTCTAACAGGATATGAAACTCTACTGATCGTAGGTATTTTAGAGGAAATCTAATTTATTTGAGCAAAACGTAAACATTTCGAACTATTCTCGTTATTTGTTATGAAACAGTTACTTTTGCAACTCCACCATTCGCTGGTACTTAAGTGGAAATTTAAACTATCTGAACAAAACGTAAATATTTTAAATGATTCTAATTATTTGTTATAGAACAGATACTTTTTGCACTGTCCCTGATGATCAAACAATCAAGATCTCTTTCTAACACCCCTTTAACAGTCCACATTGTTATGCTTTAACGCAGCATAAGGAACACATCTGATATTACATACAGAGTCATCAATGTTCGTGGATTACTTGGATCACCCTTATCCACGAATTTTCATCCCCACGTATAAACAGATTGAACAACTGATTGATTGAATCTTTTGAATGAAACATATGGAGATAACGAACAGTATTCAAGATAAAAAAAACATAAAACAATACAAAATAGGAGCAGAGCAAACAAGGACCTACAAAACATCAGAGTTGGGATCAGGTGCCATAGAGGAGTGGGCATCCCCTGCCGACCGGTCACATCCGCAATGTGCTAGTTATCCACGAAATTAAACAAAATTTCGCTTACCATAGGACATTGACCTCCACGAATTTTCGCTACAGAGCACTACCCTGATATATACATTGTCTGAAGTAAAGGGAACTCTCTATTGTGTCTTTGTTCTCGTGGAACAATATTTTAATATTAGAGTCTCATTAAAATTTGCATGTTCCCCTTTACCACTGAATGTTTGTTGGCTAATAATGAACATGCGATTTCAAAAGCAGTAGGACAATTCTCGTTGATGGGATGGAATTCGTTATCGATCTGTCTTACTTGATATTGACCGATCCTAGCCTAATAGCAGTATTGTCCGCTCAATCTTGCTAAGTCGGATTAACAATTTCTTTCACATTATTTGTTCTGTGCTGAAGAATGAAAGAAAAATTTTATCAGTGTTTTCCAGTGCCACTTTTTTCCCGCAAAGTTATACAACTTTAAGCAACAGCAATATTCAGTATTTATCAAATCAGTCCAAGTTGTGGTGAAGTGACAATAATTGGGGAGGGGGGGGGGTAATTCTAAATTTAAGATTTCAGTTAATATTTATAGATTTATAGTAATTATCATGACATATTGTATCTTACATATAACAAATCATCGATCTGCATTTTTATAAATGACCGAATTTATATTGATATTATTATTTGCTTAAACTGTGCACCAATACATATACATATTAAACCATATTACGCGATGTAAATAAGTACAAATGTTTTGAATTTATTTTCAGATATTTTACCCTCTTTCTTTTTTTTTCTCGAAGGTAAATTATTATGAACTGCAATCCTTCAACTAAATAGGCACACCATATATTTTTACACCTTTCAGAAAATACTGCTCACTTAACCATCCACGACTGTGCCATTTTATCTAAAAGGGGGTTTCGAATCAATACCAAACTTTTACCGTTAGTAATTTACTTTCTACAATAACACTTAATTGCAATAGATCCAATAATTTGTACGTACCTTTTTATTGTCTACAATAAGTCCTCTCTAATTAAGCCAAACTTATAGTATGAGACTCGTAGACGTTTTAACAAGATTTCCCTCAAATCACTCGCTTGATTTAATCCATGATTAACGCAATATGGAAATCTGGTACTGGCATTACCTCTGTACAGATAGCTGTAGATTAATGAATAAGGAATCAAGTCCTTTTATTGGTTGGCGAAAACAAATAATATGCGTAAACTGACACACTAAAGAATAAATTATTATGTAATAAAAGTTAACAAAGATTCATTGTTAATAAAATTTTCACTATAAATGAATAAGGGTATCCTATAATGACAAAAGGAACTGAAATCGATCATCAAATGAAGATTAATTAAATTCTACCATACAGTTTCTTTTTCTAAGACTGTTCCTTATTTTTACTATGCGATGCCTAAGAACTCTGCTAAAAATTATTTATATCCAAAATAATTCTTGTAATGATAGTACACAATTCTGGCTATTCGAAGCTTGCTTTTGCTTAACCTCTTGTATAAATTATTAAGAAAGAACAATTGAGTGAAAACGTCATTTTTTGAAACTAAAAAAATGGCTAAAACTACATTACATATTACATAAACTTATATAGTTATTAATTGGCGGGGCTTAAACATAAAACTAAATATTTAGTAAATGACAAAGTGACTAGATAAACATACTAAATAATCACATGGCATAATTCCTACTAATTACCTGACAGCCCAACCAATAGTATAATGGTAAAACAAACACTTACAAAGCAAAAAAAGTGGTCACCAAAAAGCCATTAAGAGAGGAAACGTGCTGCCTACAGTATGTGACTTGCTGCGAAAATATTTATCATTTTACTTCCTTTTCCCAGGCTGATACCTGAAATGTGTGAATATATGGCGATGACACACCGTTTAGATTGTTATCCTTTAAAAAAAGTCAAATCAATTTGTATCTCATCTGTAGTAAGGAAATAAAGTAATTTGAGACCAAACATCTTGTTGAAAAGGACAAGCATGCTTAAAAATCGATCCTTATCATTATTTGACATCAAAAATATAAATATTCTTCAGAGGTAATGTCTTACAACGTAGTTTCATCATGCTAATCGCGAAAACTTAGGCAAAGGTTTGTTTTACAGCAATTTAGCAAGCCAGTAAGCACGACATTTTGTAATTTGTTTAAATCTGTGCGATTTATGCTTGTTGATTTCAAGACCATTTCATGGCATTTCAAGCTATTAATGATATAAAATAAAATATATGTACTCACACAACTATTCTTTATCTCTTTTTCACACTGTGTATGAACAAAGATTCAGTGATGGACCTATACATATGGACGCCATGATAGTTCTAGCCTGATGATGTACTTGTAATGCTCAGTAAAATGCTATTATATTAATATACTGTCTAGGTAAAAATAGTTTTAAACATTCTAGAACTATTAATAAAATGCATAAAAGTTCTCCGTTACTCTTAATTTACATGAATTTATACTCAATTTAAATTATTGATTACTATCAGTGTGAAACTGGCTTGTCACACAATCCTTCTTCACACTCATAAGAGAATTAATCTAAAAACAATAGTTTATTTAACTTATCAGATGATCATCAATTATTACTTTGATATGCAAACTAATTGAATAATGCTACCAAAAATATTTCTGAAATTTTCAAACCAAAATCCCTATCAAGGCAGGTAAATTAAAATGAAGACTTTTCTTGATGATATATATATTATTTTAAACTTTACACATGAGCGACTCAACTTAAACTTTTAAAACAACATACTTGAATGACAAACGGGATGACTTCAGCTTTTAAATATCAACGCCCATTTATTCATGTCGTGACATTCAAGTGTCAGCTGAATATGCATGGTGGTTAATTCTCCAATTGCAGCTTATTCAGCGGACAAGAACATTGATTTTTAAAACAAAGCAGCCTGCTAACAAATAAGTTTATGTCACCCGACTTCAAAGAATCTGTTCTTAAGTTATCATTTTGTAAATTCTAGTGTCGTTTAAATTATCTCATTTGCAAATACAGTATATTTGAATTTATATGTTACGTGTAAATGTAAGACCATTGCTTTTATAGAAGTTGAGTACGAATAGTCCCGTTTACTTGATCAATACTGAGGGCTCACAGTGGGTGTGACCAATAGACAAAGGATGCTAACTCATCTTCTTCATCATCATCTTAGCATCAGGTATCACCTAAGGTGTTTCCAGAGGTCTTTGCCTTGTCATTTTCACAATTTGTACTGTTGAATTGATTTAATAGATCGATAACAGTTCGTTCACTCTTTGTTTTTTTTTAATACTAACCCTCCTACTGATATTATAACCGTCTTTTGAATCTACAAATTTCCATGAGCCTTTTTCTTACAACACTCCTAACACTGAAATGCTTAAAAGCAAGTTTGATTTTCATCATTTATTAGCTACCGAGTTCATACTTGGACGTAACACAACAATTATATTTTTGAAATTAAATTAAACTACTATAGAAAAATGCATGGGTTAATGTTAAGGACGGATTTACAAGCAAACAATAAAGGCTTAATTAGATTGAATATTTTTTAAACAATTTTTTGCTTGTCAATTATGCATTTAATATTTTTTTTAGAAACTGTAACTTTCTATGATGTTCAGAATTCTAACTTTCTGTCACCATCCTTATGAACCTGAACAATTTTTGTCAATTAAAATTCAATTGTGAAAATTAAAATCTTTGCAGATAAACTTTTTCATTTTACTTATATAAAAATAACGTAAGTTGTTATTTTCAAGATGTTTGATTTCAGTATGTTTGTATCATCTTTCCTCAGCAAGTTGTATACAATTATAAAATAACGAAAAAAAAATCATTTACTTAGAATATACGAATTTCACAAATTGAAAAGTATTTTTCTAAAGTATCTGTCCACTTTTATAAGGTGTTTACTCATATTTAGATGAAGCAAACTTCTAAGTAATGCTTCATAACACGGTAAGAGGGCATCAATGTGTTATGGAGCGGTTTCTCTTAGATACTCTGTGAGTGAGACATGGGCTGATTTTGATTTTAATCAGTAATTAGACTGTTGTCAATCACAATTTTTCTTGTAATCATACACGATTACATATCAGCAAAAATCTTGATTACTTGTCATTTTAATCAGTCCATGACACAGCTAAAATGCATATAATCTTGATTATAATTCCAATTTTTGTAAATTCTTACTTTTTTTTAAAATGTGAAATATTTATGTAAATTAAAGCAACTTGAGCATACATGTGTTTTTTAATCATTTTAAGAATCAGTTTCTTATTCTTTGGGGTTTTCGCAAAGACATGAATTTGATTATCTTCATCAAATAATATTATTTGAAATTTTTCTTTAAATGCAATTAACTTTATTTGCAGCGAAAAGATTTCAATATCGGATAAAAATTGTTTCTTCAAAGAATCTATTTGTTTGCAGGTAAAGCATGCTCTTGTGTATGGAATTAATGGGGAGACATAAACTTTGTAAGTGGATAATAATGGTATATTTTTAACACTTTTCAACACATCTTTTTATTTCATATGTTCATTATCTAGTATTCGTTGGAAAGAAACCCCAGCAAAGTTTTTTTTCTTTTCAGAGATATGCTCCACTAATGATGACAATCAGGTCTTTCTACCTGTATGTGAGGAATATAATACTCATTTTCTTATAAAAGTTCAAGATTTTTACAATTTTTACAATTGTTATTTAAGTCTACCTGACTTGAAAAAAATTTTTCCAAGGCATCCCTAGAAATATCGGACACAAATACTTTTTGGGAGTATTTAAAAAGTATTTCTGCAAGAACATTGATCCTTGTGTTATAATACTTAACAGTCGCACCACTTGTATACCTCAAGATAGCATCATAAAAAAGTATATCTTAAACAGATTAAGTGTTTTGCATACCTAACATTTGCCCAAAGACGGAAATACACTTTTGTTTATTTGCATATTTTCCCACTGCACTAAAAACCTCTGAATATTGAATTTATAAACAAATAATTTTACAAGATATGAACACATACGTTCTGATTTCCCCCATAGAAAATAGATTTATAAACAAATAATTACATTTGCTGTGTTTTTCCCCAAGCCAACTGCGAAATAAATTTGAATGCCATTTTCATGCATACTCACGCATAGAGATAAACATGGTCTGACGTAGAAACTCACGCTAACGTGAAGTCACAATGAGGCTACAAAGACGTTTAAAAAAGTAAACGATATAGGGCAGCGAGAAACGCAAAAATTGAGTTTATATTTGGTGCTTTTAAGCATGTATTGTAAACTGTAAATAAAAATAATGTCTTTAAGTTTATTGCAAATTATTTGTATGTAATTCACACAGACGTGCACGTAGGCATATTTTTTAAAGAAGCGCTAGCGCTTCATAAAATATTAATACATGACAAGTCTGTGTGATTTACACACCAATAACTCACACTAAACATAAAAAAACATTCCTTAATACATTCTTCTTCAGAAACAATACTTTGTTTCCTTTGCCATATATGAAACAATTTCAAGCATACATCACCATCGTTGTTGTTCCATAGTTACAATTTCAAGAAAATGGTAAAGCGAACTTTCTTTGAACCCGGTCCATGTTGTCTAGAGTGTAATAAGATATACTGGTAATGTCATATACATCATTATTATTTGAACAGCTGCTTAATTAATGTTTCCCACATAATGTGTATTCAGCTATCATAGGATGAAGGCTCTAGGATCTTTTTCAAAAGATGTTTATTATCATAAGTACGAAAAGGTCGATTTTTAAGTAGGAAAAAGTCCTTATTGTCTCGAATAATTAAAGTATATTAGGACACACATACTAATTGTGACATGACCCGGCGAGTTTTCCTTTGAAGTCAAGCATACTGTAACTGCGATACAGAACACTTTCTGTGGGCGTTTCTTATGCAAATGAGCAGAAACTGTGCTGTATCTGCAAAATATCAACGATACAGTACGGCTTATTTTTAGCGATGACGGAAAGCTGTATTCATATTCAGACACCACAATCGTTCAATTCGCATGATAGCACTGTTAGTAATTACTCAAAAGTTGAGGTGATTTTATTAAGAATAAAATTTTACAAAATAAACTTATGAGTGTCGGATTCAAAAAAATTAGAAAGGAGGGAATGTGGCAGTTCAAAAAGGATTACTTTGACACCCCCCCCCCCCCCAAAAAAACACCTGAAAATCGTATTTCGGGGAGTAGGTTTATAATCAACCAAGACACTATGTGCGTGAAATCGTTGCTTGTTGTTAAATTAAAAAGAGTATGTTTGTGACATGACTCGGCGAGTTTTCCTTTGAAGTCAAGCATACTGTAACTGCGATACAGAACACTTTTTGTGGGCGTTTCTTATGCAAATGAGCAGAAACTGTACTGTATCTGCAAAATATCAACGATACAGTACGCTTTATTTATAGTCATGACGGAAAGCTGTATCTGTATATACAGAAACAAAATCGTTCAGTTAGCATGAAACATGTAGCACTGTTGGTATTTACTCAAAATTTGAGGTGAATTAAGAATAAAATTTTACAACGTAAATTTATTAGTGTCGGATTCAAAAACTTAAGAAAAGAGCCATAAGGGAGTGGGGCAGTCCACAAATGAATACTTTGAACAACCTCCCCCCCCCCCTAAAAAAAATCAGTGGAAAATAGTATTTCGTGGGGTTAGATTTATATACAAACAAGATACTATGTGTGTGATATTGTTACTTGTTGATAAATTAAAAAAGCGTATGTATACAAGTTTACCAGAAATCATTTACGAAAGCGAAAAAGAAAAAAAAAATCAAGGAGGGTGGGATGGGGGTGGGGGGCTCCAGTGATTACTCGGATACCCTTTGGTTATACTACATTTTATTAAAAACCTGAAGTTAAATACGGATGGGCCCCCTTTTCTTTGATCTGTTTATTTCAATTTTGTATATGACGACCGCGGGGGACATTGTCGGACATTTCTCTCAGATTACGTTCTCCCCGAAGCATTTTTGTTTCAAAAATATTCCTGCACGATTCTTAAATCAAAATGTTTTGCACTAATTAAAGTCGAGGCTTAAATTTAAAAAAATGTCAGCAAGAGCTGAATGGAGAAAAAAGCACTACGTAATGAAAACTAAATTTAATTTTTTTTGGAAAACAAATTATATTATACATCCCCTAAATTATTTTAAAATGATAAATACCTGTACGTCCACCTCACTCGGAATTTCAGTTGTGAATGCTAAAAATGGGATACTAAATCAGCTTTCTGCAAAATCATCTGATTGGTTGAGTGATATGTACCCAACTACGCAGGTAAATTAGTGAGGTCAAAAGAAAGGTCATGTCACAAGTCATTTAGAATACTCGTTTCCTATTGTATCAGAGATACAGGGCGGGGCCCGGCTCGAGCTATCGCTCTCGCCTCAAGCCCCGCCCTGTATCTCCGATACAGTAGGAAACTCGTACTCTAAATAATACATATACGATTGGCAAAAATAATTTACAAAAGCGAAAAAAGAAAAAAAAAAACTTTAAGTTGCACGGGATGGGGGGGATGAGTACTGGATCCCCCTTTGGTTACTCTACATTTTATTAAAAACATGAAAGTAAAATACCGCCCCCCCTTTCCTTTCATCTCTTTATTTCAATTTTGTATATGATGACGGGTGGAGGATATTGTCGGAGACTTCTCTCAGAATACGATATCCCCGAAGCATTTGTGTTTCAAAATATGATTTTTTATATATAAAAATGTTTTGCATTAATCCGTAGCTTAAATTTAAAAAAAATGTTAGCAAGAGCTGAATAGATAAAAAAAACATACCCAATCAAATCTAAATTAATTTTTTGGAAAACAAATTATATAATGCATCCCTCAAATAATTATTTTTAAAATAATAGTAAATAATTACCTGCACGTCCACCTCACTCGGCATTTCAGTTGCGAATGCTTAAAATGGGATACTAAATCAACTTTCTGCTAAAATCTTCTGATTGGTTGAGAGATATGTACCCAAATACGAATGTAAATTGGTGAGGTCATTAGAAAGGTCATGTCACAAGTCATTTAGAATACTCGTTTCCTACTGTATCAGAGATACAGGGCGGGGCCCGGCTCGAGCTATCGCTCTCGCCTCAAGCCCCGCCCTGTATCTCTGATACAGTAGGAAACTCGTACTCTAAATAATACTTACACTTTAAATTTTGTAATCTTATTCACATTTATTTTTGATAAGCATCGTTTATAAGCAATGATAATTCTTTATTGTTACGTAGAATTTGGATATTGTTTTATCCAAGAAAACAATTAATTACCACTGATAAATAACAGATATGGTGTAATTACAACTGATAAATAACAGATATGGTGTAAATTTAAAGTTTTAGAATATATACGTACATATATCAAATCCTTAGGACTTTTCAAAATGCAAGTAATGAGAAATGTGATTTTTTTTTTAAAGAAAGTTATATTCAGAAATGAATTTTCATAAATTTAAGGATACCTAAATTAAAATATTCTCCCATCTCTTTTAATGATACAATTGACTCACTGAAGAAAGCCATAAGTCAATTACTGAACTCATTTATTGAATTATTGTGTTCATATATTTGTTGATTTCTTTAATTTATTTAAAAAACAAAAACATTTCATGTATTGTTTACTAATAAATAATTGATAAATAATTGATTTAGCAAATAATTGAAATAGTAACAATTTGTACGAGGGACTTTACTTTTTAGTTTACGAAGAAAAACAATTGATGCATTTACATAAGGTTATGATTACACACATTCTCACAAATTATTTTTGCATGTTACATAGAGAATAAAACATATCCTTTTCTATATCACATCCCGTATCTGCCTGAAACACCAATATCAGCCAGAGGGCTGAAGGCCTGAGGTCTAATATTGGTCGAGAGCTGAATCAGCTGATACAAAATGTGATGTGAAAAAGAGAATGATGTGTTTTGTTTGTTTCATTGTTGCAGTGTTTTTCCTTGAAGACCACTGTTTTTTTTAGTTTTGATACATTGTATGTCATGACTAGATGTGTTCTACCATCTATGCTCCATCAAGAAAGAGTACGCCAGGGTGATGATGCAACAATTATTACTCTTGTCCTTACACTGAATAGGAAATAAAAATATTGGGGTAATAAATAGTGTTTTTTTTTTGTTTGTTTTGTTTTGGTTTTTTTTTTTTTTTTTGGTTGACACAAAGTAGCAAATTTTATCAGTGATATAAAGTGTACCTTCAGATATCAGTCAGACGAAGGGGCTTGTAAGTAGATTTAAGGGTTAATCTACTAAAGTATAATATAAATATGTATCAGCCCTGGAAGCTGGTACGTCCATTATGACTTCAGACATATCCTTTATGCAAAATCTGTATTTATTACTAGGTACGTAATGAATCTGTCATAAAATTATATTGATATTAAGTACTTTTTTCATTTTTATTGTTGCTTCTTTAACCGAATGACAATGCTCAAAAAGAATCTTGATGCTTGTTCAATAATTAAAAACACTTAGGCGAAAGAAGACGTAAGGAGTAAAAACAGACTAATCGGAAGAAAATATTTAGAAGGTTGTCTCAGTATTTCTTTGTGTAAATGCCACATCCTTACATGATACTGATGTGCCAGCACCATGGTGTCAGTTCTCATAAAAACATGCATAACAAATATTTTCTTTTCATTTTCTCAGTTGTTCCTGCGAAACAATGTTTTTAAAATTGGTCTCTGCTGTGTTATTGACACGTAAAATAACACGGGGGTGTTATAAAGAATTGTATTGTCAGTTTCAGCATGGATAATTACCCATACGTAAACACAACATTTAACATAGTGTCATGTAGAAGCGTATCATAAAAAATGAACACATTTGTTAAATTCTTTTTTATACTTCCAATATTTGTAAAACTTCAGTATTGATTCAAAAAATCAATTGAACTGCCACATGTTACTAAGATAATATCAAGTGAGTCGACGGTTTGCCAACAAGGTATAAAGATGTTGTAACATTAAAGTTTCAATCATCAAAGGCTATATCTTATATTCCAGCATGTAATTTGAAGATGTCATCCTACATCCTAAGGGAAAAACAATCTAAATGACAAAGTAGGTAGATATATTCAACATGTAAATAAATGCTAAGTGATCTTGGTATTCCTTTGCTATTAATCATGGTCCTAATGAACACATAATTGCTGCTGACGTAATTATAGCTGAAAATGCCTGTTTCAAAAAGTTCAAAATGCAAGAAGACCGATGTTTTGAAATGCAACAAAAAATCATTTCTGTTAAATATCTGACAAAGAGTCTGTCAGATGATGTGCTAAATACAAAGGAGACAACAGAAAATCTCTTTACTTTTAGAAAGGGATTAAGTTTTTGTTTCAGAACCCCATTGAATAATTGATATATACAATTAAGGTCGGGTTATTCATTTTGCAAAAAATATACTTTTTTCCCAAGATTTTTTACATGTACTTGGAATTACCTTGGAGAATTTAACAGGGGAAAAAATAGGTTCATTCAACAGGCATAAATTTGTGCAAGATTCCGGACTATGGTATATCCTACATAATCCTTTACTTCAAAACACTTGATGTCCTAATATCATACCGGTATATATCTATGAGATATTTAAAAAGGATTATAAAACAAATTTGCTGGTATATTAAAAAGAAATGCAACAAGATGTTTTCGTGAGATGGTAACACAATTCTCGAATGCGAAGTAGACTGGTAAACACTTACCCTTGACAGCGCAATAGTTATGGGCTAGGTTAAACTTGACAACAGACAGACAAACAAACAGACAGACAGTACAAAAACATTATTCCCCGGGATTTTTCGATCCGGGGGCATAAAACAGATATTTTAGGAATGCGACGTCTAAGCATAAAAGCAAAATTCTTTCCAACTACCTTCCATTTTGAACAGACTAGAAAAGAAAGAGACTTAGAAGAATTGTGTATGAAAATATGTTATCGTTCCAGCTCTCAAGGCTTCTATCAATATATTCTTTGTTTCTAAGGCTCATAGCCCAGAACTTTTCTTTAATTTATTCTTTGGAGATTCATTTTATACTTAATATTGCTTTTCAAAGGACTTTATGAAAAACGTGATGCCTTCACTTAAAATTGCATTATCAACTTCTATTGTTTATACAGTGTATAATAATAAACCATTAGCATTTGCATTTGGAGAATATGCCTACCATTTGATTCGATACGCAAGAGCATGTTTTCTATGTACGAACGGTTCCTAATCCGACACAGACTTTTGACAATTAAATTATCGATACAAGGAAATCAAAAATATTGTGTAAAGTCAATATTTCTCAAATTCTTTGGTCAATAAAAGGCAATATCGTTTAAAGTCAGAATTTCTCAAATCCTGTGGTCAAGAACAGGATCTTATTTGCAAATGCAGTCCGTCCATTGGTCGAATGTTGACTGATGTTTTGCGAACAAATTGTTGAGCCATTATTTTTACTGTCTTGTTACCCTATCGTGACAAGGAATTTACGGCAGGTGTAACCGGTCTACAAGAGATGTTTACCGCATCATGGCACGTGATCCCACCTTCGAAACTTATTAGTTGCATATCGAAATTAAAATTTTATTAACTAGTACGTATAATGTGACAAGTTTTTGCTTTGGATGTGATCATCTGAAGAACAAAAAATCAAACCCTTTACAATAGCCAGAATATAAATGGTTGGTTGAGAGACTGTTTCTTCAAGTTGTTTATGGAAGCAAATTGCTTTCATTTTTAGTAAATACTTTCAAGAGACATTATTATTGCTAAAATCTGTTTTTGTTTAAAATTATTTCAGAAAATGTTAATACTTACAACTTTCTAAAGACATCATCATATTATAGGTGGGCTTACAATCAAAATAAACAAGAGGATATTCGGTTTGTCACTTCTGAAGCGCCACTCACCATTTTCTTTAATTTACTTTAGTCACTGGCATTCACAGAATTTCCGATTTCTTTGTCGGATTTTGACTTCATTATTATTTACTGTTCTAAAATAAGACGAAGGTTTCATGCATTATACAACTTTTTATAGCTTTTCATGACGGAACTTGTTAATAAGATAAGCCTAGAAACATTTCAGCACACTTAGTAGTCATTATGAAGAGATTTTTCTCTTGTGAGATACTTGTAGTTATAGGATAGGTCACCAATACTTTTGTTTTTTCACTGTAAAATAAAAACAAAACATTTCATTGATGCATAAATACAAGGGTTGTCCGTAAAGTTCGTGGACAACATTGATAATTACTGACAAATATTGATAAAATATATAAAACTATTATTTTCATTAAAAACATGTTTCATTTTATAAATATGCAAGTTTTGATTACAAACAAAGCACAAATAGTTATATTCTATCAGATACAAAAAGATACACACTCATACCCGGAGCACTAAAACGAAAATCTTTGGCGTTACCCGACGTCAAAAGCTTAATTACGTTTAACTTTTCTTAATAAAGTCACTGTTTAACTTAACACATCTTTATATCGCTTTAACCATCTTCAAAAATGTGCACAAACTGTTCTGGTTCCATAAGTGAAACGATATTAAACACTGTCTCAGTTCCTGCAAATCATCAAACTTCTATCCGCGTAAAAACGACTTCATGCACGGAAATGCGGCAAAGTTACGAACCGAACTGTAATCTCGGAAAGATGGTCTTCCATCACGCATGTCATCTTTTAAACTGTCCCTTCGGTCCAAATAATCTTCTGTGTTACTTAAACACTAAAGAAAAATCAAAATTTTTCGATGTTTTACGAAAGACAAATGAAATGTATAAAGTTATAAATATATAACTTTTAAATTAGAACTTTGGCGTGCTCCGGGTCAACATCCCAAGACTATTTACAAAGTCATTTTTGTAATTATACGTTTAAAATTGAAAAAAAAAATACATTTTGTAATTCACATTTGGTAAAGGATTATAAATATGCTAATAGGTAATTCCGAAATATCTATGACACAACATTTTAACTTGTCAACGAACTTTACGGACACCTCTCGTACATGATGTAATTTATCAAAAAGATAACATATCCATTACAATCAAAATAGCTTTACATTGATACAGGTATATTTGTAGAAATATAATCCCAAAGAACAGATCAATAATGCATAAATATGAGATAATTAAAAAAAATGATTATATATCCATTAAATAAAAATACTTAACCCTACATTATTACATATAGTTGTAGAAATATTATACCTTTAGGAGACATTTATCTCAATAGCCTTGTGGTCGATATTTTGGAATTTGTTTAAGGCGATTTGATTTTATTTACAAGTGTGCATTTCATGCTTTGGGGATATGTGTAATGACACACAAGGAAGTTCTAGCAGAGATCACGACCATGAAACATAAAAATACCATATTAAACAAAGGAAGGCTTTGTAAAACATAAATTGTCATAGTTCGGATTCAAAAATAGAATGACTAATGTTTTATTGACGTGTAAACAGATCAGCTGACCTAATTAGGAAAACATATTTTAAAGTCAAAGAATTGTATGATTGATCATCATCATTATCATCATCAATGATGTTAATTAAACACGAATGAATTTTTAAAAGGCTTAATTATTGACCCTCAGGTACTAGTAAGTTGCACCAAAACAACGAGATACAATAAGTAGTATATGTATTTTGTTTCCGATAACAATAAAAAAAAACTTAAAAGATATTTAAATATTCTCCAAAGTTTTTTTTAAATAAAGGAATAGGTCAGGATGTAAAATTTCATTTTTCCTGTTTCCAGTAATGGGCTATATCTCAAAAAAAAAGTCTGGATTCCACATAAAAAATTTAAAATGTTTGAAAATTTTATGGTTTTGAAATATTCCAAAATATTTTTTCTTTTAATGACCATGACCATCTCTTTTTTTGTAATTATTGATGCAAATTAATTTGCGTTTCGTACTTTTATTTAATATTTCTGATTAAGCTACGTATATAAACTTTCAATGTATTTCCTTTCAGCAACTCTGAAGAATATCCTGTTGGTTTGAAGACTGTTATGTTATCAGGTCATGAAGTCCTGATAGTCATTCCAAAGATACTGGAATAAGAAATTGAAGAATACAGTTTCCATTCATCTAATCAATCCTCTGAGAGAAGGCAATGTTAAAAGCATTATCAGCATGAAGTGCACATGACAATATAAACTGCAAAAACTGTCACAAATCAGTATTTTACCAAAGCTTAACCCATGTAGAGTAGCAATGCTAGAACTATCTCCTGAAGGAAGGAAAATAGACGTTGACGAAAGTCATTGCCGATAAAGTCGCTTAATTGAATGAGAGGTTTTTCATTAGTTGAACAAAGGTCCAATGGAAATCTATACTGGACTGAAAGTCACAATTATTCTGTGGTCTCAATGGGTATAATGTCTACTGAGCCTTTTCCTTTAGTTGCTGGTGCTACAGGTCCGTAGGGTGCCTAGAGGAGCCTTAATTATTGTGCCAGTATGTAATGAGCATAAGAAGAATATAACGAACAATGATCGATCACAAAATTCTGTGACACAGAGCATAATGCACGGACCCCGGAAATCCTAGCGATGGGATCAGGTGCATAGGAGGAAATAGCATCTTCTGTAGACCGCTATAAGCCCCGTGAATGGTTCAGTTAGACGGAATATTCCGTAATCAAATTTAGCATTAAAACAATGGTATAACAACTGGAACAAAACATCAGCCAAACTAACACCCAGCCAGCTTTGATGGAATATACATGTAGCTGCTAGCAAGGTCCATTTAACTACATATACCATAGAATTTACGAAAGGCTGGTTAAAATGAGATTTTTGGAATCAGTATAATATCACCCTATCTGTTGTTATAAACTGATCGTACTTGAAACATGCTCTAGAATATAAGAGTGGACAAGCGATAGCAGAATTTTCCTATAAATGAGAAAGTTCACAATAGAAAAGCTGAGAGTTCATCTCCATTATTCATACAAGTTGTAAGTTATCTCTTATCATCTATAGTCAGTACATCAAACATGAGACATATGCGGTAGACTGTGTGTTGTGTTTTATTTTGAATTCACTGAAATTAATCGAGTCGACATATAAATAGAAAAAAAAAACTAGTTTTAAATGAGAAAAGATCATCAGTATATCTTAATTTTGAGATGAAGGCAACGGCAAGTGTTTTCTTCTTGTCATGTAGAAGTTTTTTTAAAGTAAGTTTTCCTTCAAGGGATTATAAATATATGAAGGCTAATTAGTGTTTGCAATTCTGAATTTGATTCCAATAGTTTGTTGGAAGATTTCATCTCCAAAGACTACGTATCTTGCCAATGTGGAACGTAGGTCAGGATCCTTTTCATATCAATGTCAAGAATCAGTCATCACGTTTATCAGTATGATTAATTGTTAGATTACCAATAACTTTTTTTTCAAATAAAATGTCTAAATATGAAACAGATGTGTCAGAATCTGTAGTATCTTTTATTTCAAGCTCACCGGGATATATCGTTTCGACAGAAGAATGGAAATAACTATTATTAATTGACAAAACGTCGTCGATATGTTTAAATGTTGAGTTGAAGGCTACAACAAGTATTTTATTTTATTTTTTTCGTTTATAAGAATTTGAACGATTTCTGCTTCATATGAATACAAAAATAGGTCTGCTAATAACAGGCTTCATTTGGTAACCATGGGAATTCCAATAGATTGTTTGAAGACCCAGTCTCCAAAAACCATAGAGATATTGTCAATCAGAAACTCAAGCATCTTTTAAATATCAACTTCAGAGTACTTGTATGTACAATCATAATGTTTTAACACAATAGTTTTCCAAATGACAAAGTTACTAAATTTACGATTTACATTTATCAAAAGCCGCTGTCAATGATATCAAAAAGCCTGAACTTTAATTTATCGTGGGGAATGGTTGTATACAAAGTTGAAAAGTTGTAAGTTTTTCTGTGGTTTTATGTTTAAAATTTTGTGATTTCAAATTTTCCTACGAAATTTTCAAGTATCGGATACTCTGACTTACATCACTTCTCAAATATATTGTTGCACAGTACTCATGAAGTTTCTCCCTCCCTAGTGTTAATATCTTAGTGATGAGTGAAGAAAGACTTTTAAAAAGTGCAAGTTTTGACGTTATCGACTTACGAAAAGAATTCGAGATTTTAAATTTTCTAAAAGTTCTTAGACGTTTTTGAGAATCCACATCCAATTTGCAGCATTTCTATAATATGCGGTAGCACAGTACGTCTGAAATGTCTCCCTTATACCGTGGCTGATATTTTTGTAAGGAGTAAAGATAAGGTGTTTTGTAGAGCATTTACTTAAACCAGCAATGTATCGTTGCTTGTAAGGATTTTTAGGAAATTTAGGAATCCAATACAGGTAGAGTTGGTCCAAATTGGCTTGGTTGTCTGAAATATTAATGTAATTTGAAAAACTTTCAATCTTAGAAAATGAACAGTGAAAATATAAGATTTCCATATGCAGAATTAAAAAAAAGAAAAAAAGAAAAAGGTTTTGTTAAATACATTTTCAATAATGAACCTTATAAATATAAGTAATTAAGGCATAAGTCTTGTCTGCTGGAACCGTAACATATTGTTTTATTCAGTCCCACTACGTGTTATTCTCTAATTCTCTCCGGTTTAGTAAAGTTGTTACATGTATAAAACAAAAATTTTCTTCAAAATACGACAGGTTTTGTAATTTTTAAAGAATATGACCTGCAAGTTTGACATGGAAAAAATTCGTTGCAAATTTTGTAATTTACTATTTCAATGAAAGGAAAATAGAACATTTATAAACTTCTGTTGTTGATATTTGCGATAGAAAAAACTGTTTATAAGCTTTAATTGAAGCAAAATTACATTATTGTCGTCCTCTACAATATTAAATTCTTATAAAGTGCTATATATTCGATTGTACAGAAATATTTCTTCTAAAACAATTTGAAATTTTATTTTGATTTTTTTATTATAACAGTTTAAAATACACACATATTAATCATAACACATTTAAACAGCGAAGAAAATCTCTAAAAATTGTTGCGTATGTTCCTTTAACGTTTGGGGAAAAAAACGTCAAAAGTAAGTCTGATTGAGACTGCTTCTGACCGTATATATGATACATTTAATGCCACATAGGAAACACCAAGGGGCATCAACCGTTTTGTTAGATCCTGGGTCCCCTACAGATATTCTGTAGATTGACACCTTTTTATACTGGGCTCTGCGTCAGTCAGTATTCATACAAAGATTAAATAAAAAACAATATACGGCACTTGCCTATACTTTTATGCCTTGGTCATATACAATGCTTGAGTAAAGTCTTCAAGGGTTTTTGGTCTTTGTTTTGTTTTTCTTTTATGTAGATTTTTCGGAATCACCGTTCACGAAGTCTATAAAAATGCATCTGTAAAAAAGTCCATAAAGGGTACTTTTATATTTGTAAAATTGATATATTCTAGCCATATATTTATGTTTACTCCTCATGCAAAACTGAACATATTCTCTTTTTTTAAGCAATAGGTTACAAGGTGTGCGGCAGTTTACATAAAAAAAAATAGAATCTAGATTAATACTTTTCTAAAAAGTTTTCAATGAACAATCCTGAAAAGTACGAAATTCATTTTAACGATCTACCCTACAGCTGCCGTCAAACGATGCTTTACTAATAAAAAATTGAAAAAAATTTAATTCAAAATTTTGAAAAATATTATCTTATCTTGCTCAACAGATTTTTTTAAAGTACACTTATAATAAGTAGTTTAAATTTTCATTAATTCACTTGAAAAACGGGGGTATAAAGTTATGGGAGTGGCCGTTCGTGCATCTGTAACACTTTGGTCGGGTATTCATCTATAATCAGCAATTTTATCACTTAAAAAATTATTTGGCTAAAACACAGATTCCTTACTTCGTTGTGTCATTGTAACCTTCGGTTTTTCGTTTCATGGACAGATATTTGGGATTTCCTTAGCAAAAATGTCTTCCTTCCTTTAGTACCGAGGATACCCGTCTCATCCACAACTCCTTCATACCATCGAATAAAATTATTAAGATTTTTTATAAGATTATTCATTTCATTGTGTTTTTGCGACCTCTTACTGTTGGGTTTGATGGGATTGATATTAAGGGTTTCACACAGACTTTGTCATTAAACTCCTGTGGGAGGATATTATTTTGTGAGCTCTCCGTTCACATTGCCTCTAATATACGAGTGAGGCTGTATCTATGTGTCTGTGAGTGTGTGGGGTGTTTGTCTGGGTTCATATATATTTTTCCTTTAATATTTTTATAATTATATTATTCAGGTAATCTAAGATAACTAAAGAAAAAACGTTGTTTTATTTGAGAATGTAATTAAATAAAATGAAGAAATGTATTTCAGAACGATTTAAAATGTTTCATTGAATTAAATATATTTACACATACATGTAAGGCTACTCCAAGTAAACTTATACTTTACAAAACAAAATCACTATCACATTTCTTTCGCGTTGTCAAGCTTAATGGAATTCACGAGAGAATGGATACAGCTCAACAGCTGTATTAAATCCTTTTAACATTTTGTTTTATATCTCCCATTGGGACATCTTTAAGGTACAGTTAACTATCAGAAAGTGACAGAATTATCCAAAATTCGTGAGACGGTTATAGACTTGTCATACACAGAATGCGAGAAGGTCAACGTTGCATGTTATGTTTTTATCTCGTGTTCAATAAAACTCATATATAAAAGTAAAACGGTTTGCTGGTTTGGAAGATCTTTGGACTTTTATTTTGGGTCATTAATTTTTTTTCAGATTAAAATTAAACTACAAAGCTTACAATGCAGCAAAATAAGGTACTAACCCGTGGATACAGTTTTATTTATAGTTTACAAAAGATATACATACTTCCCAACAGAAACATCATCCAATTTTTCGCCTCCTGTATAGGGATGATATGGATGTGATCTTAATACAGACCAAAGAAAGGCAACTCATTTTCAGATGCTAACTAAACTAGTGGGTGCGTTCACAGTTCTGCCGCTGGTAGACAAAAGTTGCCATTGGTAAAATTAATTACCATTGGCATGCCAGTGGTACCAATGTTTTTTGCCAATGGTATATTTTTCTGTAGACAGTCTAGAGTGTGGTTAATGTTGGTAAATGACGTCACTGCTAGATATCGACATGGCAACAAGCTAGAAAGACTTGGATCCCGGATTCACAATGATATAAACGATTTTTCCTCTAAACCTTTTTAACAAATCATGCCAAAATCACATAAAAATCATATCAAACACTTAAATTCATGACTTTGAAGTATGATTTAGACATGATCCATTAAATGGATTATATAAAACTCATAGATATGGCAACTAAAGAAGTGTGATCCTGATGTGGTTTATTTCTCGGCTATGAGTCTGCTATGATTTTCTTGCGATTCTGG
Source organism: Saccostrea cuccullata (assembly GCF_032062105.1). Taxonomy (NCBI): domain Eukaryota; kingdom Metazoa; phylum Mollusca; class Bivalvia; order Ostreida; family Ostreidae; genus Saccostrea; species Saccostrea cuccullata. The sequence continues at coordinate 85,760 of NW_026940706.1, read as the reverse complement.
CATGTGCCAATAACTTAGAAGAGAAAGAAATCTGTCATTTAGTATTACCAATGTTTTCATTGGACTCCCAGTGGTAACATTGGTAAAATCGTTACATTTTTATGCCAATATCCGTTCAGGGTTTTTAGGTACCTTTGGTACCATTGTCAAATTATTGCACCAATGGTATATTGAAAGTTGGCACTAATGGTAGAACTGTGAACGCACCCGTTTAATTTGACCATAGGCGCTCCCCATGTAAGTTTGTAGGAAATCATAGTCTATATGGATCTATCCCTCTATACTAAAAATTCAATGTATAGAGGGGTAGATGTATGTAGACTACAATTTCGTCATCTTCAAACTTACATGGGGAGCGCCTATGAGTTTGACAGATTCTACTAAAGACTATTAATAGAAAAGTACTGTACAATAATATATTGTTAAATATTTACGTACCTTGTCATTGGTCATTTACAAAATTACTTTGTTAAAAACACTATGAATTTACGCACAAGTCAAATACTCTGAAATTGATATAAAAAGATACTTGCGTTTCTGATTGACAGTATTTTTGCAGAGTTCGGAGACCAGGCCCAAAGACCATAAACTTAAGTCAAAATTATTTTGATTTTTGATATCTTGAGTTTTATTCAATGTATTTGCTTAAAAATTTTCCATATTGTATAACATTTAATTTCAAACATATGATGAAAATTTTGTTACATTGTCAAAATTATTAAAAAAGTTATTTTGGTTTGAAATTTTGACTTAAGTCTGTTCTCAGTTTAAGGTCTTTGAGCCAGGTCTACCAACAATCTGTCCAATTCCCAATGCTTTCATTTTTGCCTCGTTATTAGTAAACCCTATTTCTTGGTCATATAGAGCAGAATTCAATTGATTCAAAGTCCTGACAAGGTATGACAAGAAAAAAATTCATGTGAATATGAATTCATATGTCGACTCAACATCTCCCAATAAGCTTGAAATAAAAGATTTGAAATAATCTGATACATCTGCTATTCTGCTTCATACTTTAGAAGAAGACGATGTTAATAGAAACCTTACAACATAGCTTTAAGATAAACTTAATGACTTCAATCATCAACTTCCCTTACTTATGTAGTAACAAACCCTTATCACCTGCATATCAGGATTAATGTCTCTCACTTCATTCGATTTGAAAGAGCATGCTCCAGGTAAAAAAAATCTAAAACAAGGCAAGCTATTGACAAACAAGTTGATAAAATAATAAAAGACTTGTTTAAAGTCTTTTATTATAAATAACAGACTTGTTTAAAGTCATCATTTCGCAGGTTCTATGCTTCATACAATTACCTTGTCAGCAAATACAATCACTAAGTTGAATGCCTACTGACTTTTTCATACTAATTGTTAGGCATTTCACAAATTAATTTTCCCTTTTTCCCGATCATGACAAGGAACACTTGAACATGTGTGATAGGATGGCAGGGGAGGCTTACTCCTCTACTCCACCTCATCATGTTTTGACCTGCTCCTGATTTGTATTGTTTGAATAGACTTATTACCTTGAATACTATTCATTATCTCCATATTTCACAACACAAGTTTATAAATGAGATAATGTGGATGTAAGTTTTGTTATTAAAGATCTTTACAAAGGATAAGAATTTCTTATGTCAAATTTATTTCTAACATTTAATAAAAAAAAAACAAAAAATAAAAAGTACAAATAACACAAAGCCGTTTGTGGAAATATCAAATGTTATAGAGAATACTGTCTTTTGTAAAATGTGTCTACAAATTTCAAAATAAATTCAAGACATCAATGCCATTCCAAATAAAATCTAAATTTAATTGAACATTAAAGTTAAACATAAATGCTACCTTTTTTGGCAGTTACAATCATCTTTTCTGCCTGTTAGTCTAAAGCGATTAGCAGCAAAAATTTCATACATTTTGTCTGTTATAGGGCGAATCACTGGCAATTCTGTGAATGTGGCAAAAGCTCCAAATCCAACACCCCTGTACATTTCTCTGATTGCATCCATCTTCTTGTACACCTGCAATATGATAAATTACAGGATAGTAATTAAAAAAATAACCAAAATTATAAAATGTTTTTTAAATGCACATCTGAACAAAAGAAAAAATAAATCTGGTAGACCATTGCCTAGTTGTTCCTTAATTTCAGAATATGGTAGTTTAAGTATTTTAAACTATCTGCTGGTATATATTAAAACAAAATACGCTGTACAGTAATGTACCATGGCTGATAATTAGCTTTGTACACATTTTAAGTACAGGAAATATGAAATACATGTATTCAAAAATTATTTATGGGAAACAAATATCAAAGGTGGTTAAAAATCAAGTCTCAACAAGGACTCAAACCCAGGACCTCTAGCAATTTGTGCCAGCGCTTTAACAACTGAGCTATTGAGCCCAATATTCTGAGTGACTGACTTTCACACACCTGTTTAGTTAACCTGTTGAAACACCCCCTCCCTCCCTCTTTGTAAAAATACTTTGAATTAAAGAAGTGTGTAAAGCATGTTACAGGAGAATAGTGGGTTTAGTACATTGGGTGCCAAATGTCACAGGTAATGAAAAGTCAAGTCTCAACCAGGGATTCAAACCCAGGGCCTCTGGCATCATAGGCGTCAGAACCGGGGGGCTAGGGGGGCTATTGAGCCCCCCCCCCCCCCCCTTTATCCAAATATATACTTAGTATAGACATTGAACATTGCTTCGTAGGTTTAGCCCCCCCCCCCACTTTCCACAGACACATCGCAGTATAGGTTAAAAAAGGGAAAATTGTTGGTGTTTGGAAAAAAATTTTGGTACTGAAGTTCGAACCTAACCGGGGCCCCCCCCCCCCCCCCCCCCCACCCCCACGAAATTGGTATTTCGATTTTGGGAAATTTTTTTTTTTTTTTTGCTTGTCAGGTTTTTTTGAAGGTATAAATTTTTTTTTTTTAATACTTAGCCCCCCCCCCTTTCAATTTGCTTCCGACGCCAATGTACCATGTCAGTCCTTTAACCACTGGGCTATTCAGACCCAATATATATTGACTGACTTTCACACACATGCTAAGTTAACCTGGTGACACAGTGGTCCTACTAAACACAGTACGCTAGTACGATAGAGTACTTTAGAATACGCTAGTAAAATTTTATAATTTAATGCAATTAAACTGCTTTTTGTATGTTTTTCTACATTAGTTTAACATAATAAACATATATTTTAAATAAAATGTTTATGTGTTCCTTATTTTAGAAGTTATTTTAATTTTTGATTTCAGGTTACGGTTTATCGTTTTATTCCGATCCCGATCTAATTTAACTTCAAACGTTTCGTTGTTAATGTAAAAAACTATCAAATTTTAGGTAATGTAATTAATTTAATTTTGATAAACAAAATCTAGTTGAAATTAATAAGTCTGACACAAAATAGTAATCCAGATTGGGGTGTTAATAACCTTTAAGTGCCTTAATGCATTGAATCATGAATGTCAATGCTTTCTTGTCAAAATATCGCAAAAAATACAAATAGTTGGTACATATGTTGAAATATTATTTTATAACACTGTTTAATCAAGTAATATATACATAAATAAACAGTCTAGTTATATTGAAATACATGATTTCTCTATCGTACTCTAAAGTACTCTAGCGTACTCTGTTTAGTAGTACCCGGTGACACAGTGTTCAATTCATTGATATGCTACAAGTTACTTACCTTGTTGTCGTCCCCAATGACATGCATGTTGCCCATAGCTTCCTTGTATGTTATCCCTAAATGATCCTCTGGCTTAAAACTGTCTTTTGTGATGTCCACAAATTCCACTTTTCCTTGTTTGTTTAAATATCTTTTAAGTAAATTAATTTCTACCATACATATGGGACAATCGCCATCATAGAGTACCTACAAAAAGAAATATGAAGTGTATCTAACTTTCAACAAATAAATCAGGTATATGCAGATGATATATCATTCTAAACATTTCGTACATACATATAATAATATCTATTTTGTAAATTACAGTGTTGTAGTGAACAGGTAGATTTACTGAACGCATACCTATGTATTTTGATAGCAATATGCAGGTCCAGTCCAAAGGCTATTTCTACCTACGTAGCTATTAATAGCTACCTAGGTATTTAAAGCTACCCAAAGTAGCTATTTTTACCTACTTTCTGCTTTACTAGCATTTTGTGGCCAAATGCAGGAACGGCGCAACATAGTGAGCTCAAAATTTCTTGATACAGTCACACTGATGATGGATATGACAAAAATTTGGCCAAAAAATGATTACTTCGTGTATTATCAATTTTGCATAGAAACTAATGTAAAATTGCCGATTCAGGAAGTAATCATGTTTTGGCCAAAATTTTGTCGTATTCATCATTAGTGTGACTGTATCAAAAGATATGGTATTCACGACGTTGCGCCGTTTGGTCTTTGTGCTGCAAAATGCAGAAATTATAAAAAGTAGGTAAAAATAGCTACTTTGGGTAGCTTTAAATACCTAGGTAGCTATTAATAGCTACGTAGGTAGAAATAGTCTTTGGACTGGACCTGATATGTATAATAGGAACTGAGAGTAGTTTTTCTTTCTACATCATTTTTTTAATACCTTTGACTGTATCCTCTGTGAAAAGTGAAACATTCTGTTTGTCCCCATTGGGATGAATCTCTTCGGTAGAAATAGTAACTTCATCTTTGTTTACTTTACCACAATTTATGTCTTTCTGTAAGGCCTAGTGATTTTCGCCAATTTCGGTTGCGTAATCATGTTTTCATAATCTTCTCAATCGGGACCCCGATCCCGATGAGAAATCGGGATGATTTTAGAAACTCCCCTACATTACAAACTTTTAAAAATAAATTAAACTCTACTACTCCTAATCAGAAAATAAATACAAATTATACAATTATGGTAATAGAATTGAAAACATAATATATTGCCAGTTAAGGAACAAATATAATAACCTTAATGCTGATCTTTTCAAAGACCACCTAAAAGAATGAAGAATATGTACATCAAAACGAAAATTCTTTGCATTTTTTCTTGCATTGTCAACAATATGCCCCACAACGACAAATGCTGATTAAATACATGAATGAAAATAACATAGCCATTAATATAGAAAATATATTATATGGTGTTAATTCACTAAGTCTGGATCATAATATTTCATTTTTTAGTCATGTACAGATACCTTCATAAGAAACTCTAAGAGGTTTTCATTGAAATTTTAGTTTATTATGATATTCTATGGGAAATATGATTTTATTTAAGAATTTTTCCTACTCTGGGTCAGCAGCAATTGTTCAAACATTGTTATGTATTTTTTTTCTTTTTGTTTATATTTTATATAATTATTATTTTTTTTCTTTTCATCTGTTAAATTATTATTCTAATGCAATTGTTTTGTAAAACGCTCTTTGATTGGTTAATGCACTGATGTTTGAAGCAGTAAAACGAGCATTAACGAGCTTGAAAGCCTTTTCATTGTGACGTCATAATAGAGCGACGCAAAAATACAATGCTCCGTGACGTATTTCATGTAACAAAATTCAACAAAATAAGACGTAAACAACAAACAAAATGCATGGATTGCATTAGAATGGGAATAACTAAACTTCTAATTTGGTATTTGCGACCGTTAATGCTGATTTAACGGTAGATATATTTTACCGGCTCCGCTTACGTCGTCGCCGGTAAAACTCAGGTTTTAAATCAGCATTAACGGTCATAAATACCAAATTAGAAGATAGTTATTCCCTAATTTTTCTATTCATTTGTTTTACTCTCTCTCTCTCTCTCTCTCTCTCTCTCTCTCTCTCTCTCTCTCTCTCTCTCTCTCTAAATTCATTCTAAATATGTACCAATTGATAATCTACTCTTCATACATTTTTTCAATTTTTAGGCTACATGTACTTGTAATTTTACCTTGACTTATGGAGTCGAGAGAACGATCATAGGCATTTATGCCTGCTGTTCAATCCAATTCAATGAATAAAATATATTTTAAACTATATATAGTGATTACGTAAAATGAAATATAGTATGTTACCGGCCCCTGTGTTTGGAGTAAACTTAGAGTCATTTAACCTTTTCGCTGCCGTAGAGATTTGGAGTTCAAATTACGTTCAATGCCATAACAGTTTTTTTATTACGTTAAATCTATGACGTTACGTTACTATGACGTCACAAACAAAGTAGATAAAGGTATAAAAACTTTTTCGCCTTTCACTTTTTGCAGAAAATGGTTTAAATACAGACAATATAAAATAAATTCTACAACGACAAGACCCTTCAAAAATATATTTACAAAAATTAAATTCACGCAAAATTTATGTACAAATAATATATTTCAAGTTGATTATGTGGGCAGGTATTGCTTTTTTTTTAATAAAAAATAATTTTATGTTACGTCAAGAACCTGTGGGTCAAACTATATATTACATAATAATGAACGCATTACGATTAAAATTAAATATATACAAATGTAACGGTATTGAAACACAGTACATGTAATGCATAAATAACTATCAAAAGGTTTTACGTGAATTATCGTTGAAAATTCTATCGTACTTGAAATGGATTCATTACTGTTTGTACACCTCAATATGTAGTTTTTAAGGTAGACCTTACATAATACATGTATATCAAATTTACCCGGCCCGTAGCTGAAAACTTGACTGTAGCACTCCGAAAAAATATATTGATAGACCGGTCTGTCAAAATATTCCTTTGGAGAGCTACAGCTAGTTCTGCAACTGACCCGGCCATTAGAAATGGTTTAAATTTCGATGGGGGTTTTAAAAAAACCTGACCCCTTAAAAAAAATAATTTGTTCTGATGTTCCGATCTCAAAACTCCTGTTTCGTGCGTATGATGTGTGTGTGTGTGTGTGGGGGGGGGTATTTTTGGTTAACTTTTCAAAAAAAAAAAAAAAAAAAAAAACCTTGAACAAGCCAGAGGTGAGGGCGTATGTGTGTGGGAGGGTCTAAATAAAGATTTACTATTGAACTATAAACTCGGAAAAAAGTATCACCTTGTTATACGGGCCTTTGCACACTTGATCACTTCTTTTCCTGAACCACTTGTACGAGTGTTGTTAGAAAAGTTAGTACACATTTCACACCTCGAACAAACGGTTTTTGCTGCTACCAAATCACTTGGTACACCCCAAGTCCAAGCTTCATGGTTGGGTGACTCTGCCATTGTGTGCATAATTATTGAGCCAATCATTACCAATGATAGGTTACAATCATGGACACAGGGCAAGGTCACCAGGCAATGAATAATGGACCTGATGTGCTACATAGTCAAAAAAATATACACAGTTACAAAAATTAGCACAGGAAGAAAGATCTCTCTCTCTCTTCCCTTGTCTTTCTTTCTGAAATATTCAGTTTTTGCCAAAATGGAAACTTGAAAAAAAAAAGTGAAATTAATGTCAAAATCAAATGAGAAATTTGAGAAACGTCTAGTAATCTATTTAATTTTTATGATTTACCATTTACATTGGTACTTACTGTACTTTCAGAATTATCGCATCAAAAAGTGGGAACAATAAAATTTTACTTACTATTTAATTTTTTTCTTCGATTCCAATTAAACAGATATGGACTGATTGGGACACAGCAAAAAGTCTATTTATGATTTTTAAAGATGTTCAAATTACGCAGTGTAATTATATTGTTCAAGTAGAAGTACATGTACATCCAAGCATATCCTTTTCCTGCTTTTCGTTTTCAGTGGAATTCTTTGCTTTTCAGGAGAAATTTATAAATTATAGCACCAAAAAACAAATTTTTAATAATTTTTACAAAACTAAAATGCTCCATACTTAAATCCATTTAAATGACATGAATATCTTCAGACAGAGAATACATCTTCATACATCAATGTTTCATGGACCCAGTTTAAGAACCACGTCACAGACATGATACAGAAGCATGTACCAACCAAAGTGAATCAGGCATTCACACTTGGATCAATTTTACCAAACACAAAAATATATATCATATAAAATGGCCCAAAACCCAGAAAAATTTGTCGGTCACTATGAAGGCAATAGCACAGAGGGAATTTAGAAACTCTCTATCAGCTATCTCTCTCTCTCTCTCTCTCCCGACTCTCTCACTCTCTTAATGTAAAAATACACAATTCTGTCTTACCTCAAAGATTTTTAATGTTTCTGTATGAAATGAATTGTGTTAAAAAAAAATTAATTTAAAAAAAAATAAATAAAAAAAATATATATATGTGTATACCAAATGAGAACACCAGACGCATGAAAAGTTGCCCCTAGTCATTTTGTTTGTCATACAATTTAGTCACAAAATGGAGTCTACAAGCTTCTTAAAAACATCAAATATGAACAAAGCCACTGGCCCTGACGATATACCAGCTAAGCTTCTACATGTCCACGCTGATCAACTTGCACCAATATTAACATTATTTTCCAATCTTCTGTATTTAAAAGGATTCCAGATGACTGGCGAAAGTATTGTTCCAATTTTCAAGATAACAAACATTTAGCTTCGATACTATCGACCTGTATCTTTAACATCTATCCCTTGTAAACTGTTGGAACACATTATACACAGCCAAGTCATGGACCATCTAGATGAGAATTCCATCCTCTCAAACAGTATATTCCGCTATATTCCTGTGAAACCCAGTTGGTGTCCACCATAAACAGTATAGCCCAGAACCTTGCAGAAAAAGGCCAAGTAGACATCATCCTACTTGACTTTTGTAAAGCCTTGAAGTAAGGTTCCCCAAAATAGCGTATTTATAAACTTAAACTACTACGGGGTACTGAGGCATTTCACTCTCCAATGGATTAGAGACTTCCTAACAGATAGGACACAGCAAGTACTTCTAGAGGGCCGTACTTCCTCAACTGCACCAGTGGTGTCAGGAGTGCCACAAGGGACAGTCCTAGGACCCCTACTGTTCCTCCTCTACATTAACGACCTACCTGAAAGGACGCTGTCAGATACTCGCCTTTTTGCAGATGACTGTCTCCTTTGCAGACCCATCACAAATAAGGATGATACAGTCACCTTGCAAAAGGATCTCAACTCTCTGACCAGATGGGAGGAGGACTGGCAGATGACATTCCACCCAGAAAAATGTGTTGTTATTCAAGTTACCAGAAAGCGGAAACCCATCACCGCTACTTATTCTATACATGGGCACCTCCTAGATGTGGTTGATTCCAGCAAATACCTTGGAGTCACCATTAGTAAAGACCTACGATTGGACAACCACATCAGTAACATCACAGCAAAAGCCAACAAGACACTGGGCTTCATCAGGAGGAATATGAGGGGATGACGGACATCTACAAGATCCGCAGCATACCAGGGATTAGTACGACCGATTCTAGAATACGCCTGTGCAGCATGGGATCCCTGGAACTCCACAGCACTGTCCATCAGCTGGAGAAAGTGCAAAGACGAGCAGCACTTTGCCACCAAAAACTACCATGATAACCACCCTTTGTGTTACCCAGATGCTACAAGATCTACACTGGGAACCATTACAAAGAAGAAGATATGAAGATATATTACTCGTCTTGTTATACAAGATTGAGCAATGCTTTGGTATATCCTTGCAGATATTGACACCAAGTGACAGATTTATATATGTCTACCACACACTCGGAACCCACAGCATCCTTCTTAATATACAATTCTAGAGAAATTTTGTAGTTGCCTCAGCACCAACATTGGAGTCCTTTTGCAGCTGGCTTTTACACAAGGAGCCAGCTGCTTACCAACACCAACAGTGTGCCAGTTGTTAACTTTTTATTAAATTAAGGCCCTGATTTTTTTAGCCTTGTCCGTCGCGTGTGACAGTCCGAGTTCAACGCTTGTAAGAGTATACTTTAAGAAGAAGAAGAAGAAGAAGAAGAGATTTTTGTATCTGTAGAAATGAACCTGTATTGTGTTTGAAAACTACTCGCTGTAAACCGTGATATTACCCCGAGGGTATAATTATCACACTGGTCCTGTATAAAATGGCAGCAGTCAGGGTCAAACTATCGTTATCTTGATTATATAATAAGAAACACACAAAGATTTGTAATTAAATAGACAGAGACACAAAGGGCTTAATTTCTAGTGTGAAGCTTGTACTAAGTATGTTGTTAAACTTTTCCCTCGCCATTCGATTTGGTCCCTCGCTTCGCTCGGCACCAAATCTCATGGTACTCAGGAAAAGTTTACCAACATATACTTAGCGGACACGTTATGAGCATATCATTTCCTTGAAACCGGTCAAACTCAGCAGATAAAACTTTGCCTATTTTCAAAAAAATATACAAGGATTTGGTGTTTTCCGGTGATTTTTAAAAAAAATTATTTAGAGTTATAATAATTTCATAAAACATGCTTCACAGAGTATGCTACTTTTACGCACGTTAACATTTCATAGGCTTTTTATTGAAGTTAAAAATGCACAGTTGTAGCGTTTTGTTATAAATTATTTTTTTTTTTAAATATTTGTTAAACACGTTTATATTGGTCTTTTAATAATGTCAAATTTTCTAATCGCGTTCTTAAAAAATATAACCTAGAACTCACGACTATAAGACGTAAGTTACTTCGTATGTTTTCTTCGTCTTTTCTCCTTTGATCCGGATACGATCGGATGCAATCTATGTATTGTGCAAATCAATTAAATAAAGAGGTTTAAATGTTTAGATGTATGAAAACTTACTTCATTATTTCTCTACATATTTTATTAAGTTAATCATGGGCATTTGTTTCTATGATAATTTAAACTCATAGTATATTAATGATATTTTAAAAATATTGATTTTAAAAAATATGAATCGCAAAAAAATCGCTCCAAACAAACAAATACAAAACAAAATTTAAAAAATCCAAGTGTTTGTTCTTTGCAAATAAACCCTTCAACGTCCTTAAAAAGATCAAGAGGCGTTTGTAAATTGACATATCTAATTCTTTTTAAATCGCTTGCATAGCTGCTAGAAAATAAAATAAATAATACATGTAAATTACTACTGGTTTAAGTGACGTTGAAATCTCGGGGAAATCAAGATATTAGAGGTATTTACCCGCTGGGGTGGCGGGTAGGGGTACTTGCCCCAATTTCGACAGACAAAATATCTTGCCTGCCCTCTGATTGTAAATACTTGTCAAAATTCTTTCATTAATTTAGTGTGAGATGTAATCGAACAGGAGAAACAAGCGAAAAATTCTGACACCTGTCGGCAATTAAAATCGATGATTCGTGCCTAAAAGAAATTAAATATCTGTTGGTCTTTTAAAGAGGTTCTATCTCAAAGTCGTTTCTTGCAGGAAAAAAAAACAGCCATAATATTGTTCAATGGTCATAAGCAGTCTTTTTCGGCAATTGGCGATGTCATGCACTGACTACATGTATTCCAAAATTGAGGGCTTTATCTGTAAAGTTCCTTGTCTCTTTGTGGATTTTTTTTTTATTATGTGGCATGTATGAAGTAAACCCTTTCACTTTGTTATGCTCCCGAGGATGAAACTTTAAAACTTTTTATAGTCCGTCAAAAAGCCCTTCAAAGTTTTAATGTAATAAACTTTATAATATATCATGACAATTAAAGATTAAATATTATTTTCAGAAAATACAAAATGATATAGCATTACTAGTATTTCCACGATCAAAACATTAATTTTTTATGAGTAATAGTTAATCATTCCCGTTTTGAAGACAGACTAAATACTATTAATTTTTTTTTTTGAAATTTCTCCGTATGGAATTTTGAATTTTCCTAATGACAAAGACAAATAAAATACCCGTTTAACATTCATTCCAACATAAATTCAGTAGAACGTAAAATGATGGGTTCCTGTAACAAGAGGCTAAAATGGCGCGAAACTCAGAATGATGACGTAACGTCATAATCAGTTTTACTTGTGACGTCAATAAGCTAACAGTAGGCCCAAAATAGGCCCGCGGCACTTTACGTTGTATTTGAAAATAGGCCCAAAATAGGCCCACGGTACAAAGAATGTTAAAAAAGGACTTCGGACTACACAAAACAAGAAATATTAAATTTGCTAAAATTGAAAGTTCGCAGAAAATTTCTTCAAAGAAAAATTAAAATGATTTTAATTATCGCGAAAAATGGTTGCATAAAGTGTAGAAAAGTCGTATGTTATGTTTTCATATACATGTACTGACTTTTGAAAAAAAAATTGCGATTTTAATTTTCGTTCAAGTTCTTGTTGTTGTTGTTTTTTTTTTTTTTTTTTTTTTGAGCATTTAACACATATATTGGATTTAAATTTAAATTTGATTATACACACAAGAACTCTGACGTTGACATTCAAGAGATGCTGAGTTTCTTATTGACAATAGCATTGTGGTTTTGGGAGACCAAATCTTCCAACAATTAATTGGAATTTCCATGGGTACCAATTGCGCCCCGTGCTTAGCAGACCTATTTTTGTATTCATACGAAGCAGAATTTGTCCAAATTCTTTTCCGCGAAAAGGAGAAAACACTTCGTATTGCTGTTGCCTTCAACTCGACATTTACGAGATATATCGACGACGTATTGTCAACTAACAATGGTTATTTCCATCCTTATGTTGATACGATATATCCCGGTGAGCTTGATTTAAAAGACACCACAGTCTGATACATCTGTTTCATATTTAGATTTTTTACTTGAAAAAGAAGTTAATGGGAATCCTACAAACAAACTTAATGATAAACGTTACGACTTTAACTTTTCAATTATCAACTTCCCTTACTAATGCAGCGATATACCTTCATCACCTACATACGGGGTTAATGTCTCTCGGATTACTCGATACACGAGAGCATGCTCTACATATGAACAATTTTTAAAAAGACGTAAATTATTGACAAACAAGTTCCTTAAACAAAAATATCAACAGTCTCGTCATCCGTTCGTAAGTTCTATGGTCGATACAAAGACCTTGTCGGCTCATACAATTCAGCAATTTAAAAGTCAAATGCTGACTGACGTTTTTCATACTGATTGTTAGGCCATTCCATACACATTGATTTGCCGACGGATTATTCTGTTATTTCCCGATCATGACAAGGAACACACGGCGGGTGTAACCGTTCTGCAAGGGATGCTCACTCCTCCATGGCACTTGATTCCACCCCTGATGTTTTTGGAAGTTTGCTCCAATTTTGTGTTGTTTTATAAACTTTTGAACTTGAACACTGTTCGTTATCTCCATATATTTCTTTTAGAATATGTTGCATGTTTCTGTAATGCATGATATCTCGATGTACTTGACAAAACCATTATTTATTTATTTTTTTTAGCATTTTTCACATGCAGTTTTATCATTTTTTTGTATTGCCATCTCATTGTAAAAATATGATATGTAACTTTGTGTTAATTTATTTGTAAATTGTATTATACCTGTACTTTAACTGCAGCGGAGTTTTATTAATTCTTTGACCTCATGTCATATATTGGTATAGTATTTGACCTTACCGTGTATATTTTATATATATATTTTTTTCTTCTGTAACTTAATGTTATAACCCCTTTTTAAGAATATCAAGAAATTGTCGATTTTCTTTGCATCTAATGCTTTTGTACACGTAAGGCGATCGATACCAGATGACGTGTATCCTGCATAGATATAAGGTCAGCACATTCAGGTAATCCTTTCGCAAGAGATTATAAATGAATTAATTATTACCTTTTGTTCATGATATTCATTTTATTTGCTTTTTTTATTCTTAAACATTGCAGAAGTTGGTTTTAATGCAAAATAGACCACGATCGCTGTAGAGATGTTATCTTTATTGTTTAGGATAATGTTCACAATGATTGTGAATTCGCCAATGATTTCAATGTTGCGCTTGTTAATTTTTGCATCAGTAAGTAAACAAATTAACGATACACTATCTTAAATATGTATGTAGATTTCTTGAAAATTTATTTTGACTCATATATAACTAAAGTTATGTAAATTGGGCCAACTAGGGTCTGTACAGTTTTGTTTTTCTAGAAACTTTTGTCAAATGAAATTTGCTGCAATTAGAAAAAAAAGAAATTTACTTTTTCTTACTCATAATGCTAAATGATGCATTTTGTTTAGCAAAAAAGTTTGATTATCAGACTTTCAATCTTTTTGATTCAGATATTGACAAATCACGTACTGTGTTTGTCCATTAAATTGTCACAGCTGTTGTTCATCATCCTTACAGTCAAAATAAAACACTGATCAATATACTGGATTTACATGGAGTGTAGGCAAATTATTCAGTCTTCGTGTTACATTATATGTTATACATTTATTTTAGCAAACATGGGACAGACTAAATCGATAGAGCTACTCATGGTGAAGTAAATTAACAAACTCGGCCAGCTGGTAATAAAAGATTATGGTTGAAATATACTAAAGCAAAACAGAATGACAACGGAGGGGACATCCCTTTCTCAGGGCACTACAATAGATGCCTCTGTTTGTGAGACAGATAGTTTAGAAGATTTAAGAGTTATCCAAGATGTCACAGAAGGACCTGCGTACACAAAAGAAGATCAAGATGTTGCAGGGTATAACGTGAATGAGGATAGTCCAAACAAAAACAAAGCAAATGGTGAATGTGACGACAACAACCAAACAAGCCAACTCACTGACAGTAGCAAAGGAAGTACGGAAAGTATAGACAAAGTCACACCGAGGGATCCTTCAAGACAGAGTTTAGAAAAAAAGGGGGAAAAGAACAATTTTCTTGAGACCAATAATGCATCTTCCAATAGTGCATCTAAATTGTTTGATTATAAAATCAGAAGACGTCGCACTATAGACGGAGTAAATGCAATTCCAAAAGCGAGTTCCACAAAGGATCTGCATCGCCAAACGTCTGACTTTGGGCGGTCATTTCTTCCACGACCCAAAGGAAGCACATTGAATCTCTCTTCCTCTGGAGAAAATCCTCCATGCGTTCGTGAGACGTTAACTAGTAGACTAAGATTTGAAAAGGGGCACTTGTCCCACGAACTGCAAGACTGTGACTGCAATAACTACGTCACCCCAACACAGCGCAAGGAAATGGAAATGAAGCAGCTTAAGAAAGAGGTCAAACAGCTAAAGAAAGACATTGCTGAGAGGGTGGAGGAGATTGACTTGCTGAAGAACAATATAGACAAAGAGGCGGCGGAACTTATTGAGTGTAAAAATATTAAGATTAAGGAAATTCGAGAGGAACTTGATTCTATGACCATCAGTCAGACTGAATTGAAGTCCTCCTATGATGAAGCGCTGGAAAAGATTTCATCCCTGGAAGAGACGGTTAAAAATCTTAAAGTGAAGTATAGTTTACCTTATTACATTAAAGTAATTCTTTGTAGAAATAAAGTAGATGTTTCACATATACATGTACTTACATGGATTAATGATATTCGACTGTCATCGCTTCGGAAAATTACAATATTAATTACAATAAATTATGATTAATGGGGAAAATATGCCTTTATGCCATTACTATAAATATAGAAATGATTGTTAATGTAAAATAGCCATGATTTTGTTATGACAGGCTATAATTGCCGACAGGGAACAAAAGAATGCAGAAATGTATTATGAAATGTACCGAAAAGGCCAAGAGTCGGCAAAGTTTGAAAGGAATTTTGAGGTAACGAAAACGAATCTAATTGATACATACAGTTGTCATCTTCAAAGTTTTGACTGACTTGTGTTTATACAGTCATGTTTACCATTGTGTGCTATTTGTATACATGTATATCAAATGTCATGACAGATTGAGAGAATAGCCGCCATGTCCGGCAAAGCAGCACCTGTAACAACTCGTGAACTGCTGGAGAAGTTGGTGGATACAGAGGCGGAATTAGCCAAATGGCAGTCATTCAGGCGCCAAGAGTCCTACGACAGTGCCGAGAGACCGGAAACGGAGGCCGCGGCCATTTTGAGGTTCCTAAAGGACTCTTTTTACCACTATATTACCGATCAAAAACAGTCGGACAACCACCTTCGTGCCATGATCCGAATATTTAGCTATACAGAACCACAAAAGAAGAGAATAGCTAGTGCCATAGCTGAGAGAATGAACAAGAAAAATAGCCTGTGAAAAATGAAAATAGTTAACATTTTACGTCTTTGGTCTTAATGAGGATGCGAGCCAAAACTTCTTAATATGTTTCCTGGATTTTTATTACATCAAGACATGTTAAGAAATTCCTTAAAGAAACTGTTTTAACTTCTATAACGTTGATGATCGTTCTTTGTACATGTATTTGCATACTTTCATTTTTCTTTCGTATACAAGTTTATGTACATATTTATTTTGAGTGTATGGTCTGAAAACTAACGTTTGAGGACGTGGTTATTTAGAAACACTGTGTAAGCATCTATTTATGTAAAAAGAAATGTTGCCTTTTAATGTTGCATATGATCCTCATTTACCCCAAAAATTACTTATATTAACATTTTTCCTCATAGTTACCTTGATCATGCTTAATGTGAAATATATGGAGATAATAAAAAGTATTCAAGCTCAAAAGTCAAATAAACAATACAAAATAAGAACAGAGCAAACACGGACCTCCAAAACATCAGAGGTGGAATCAGGTGCCATGGAAAAGTGAGCATCCCTTGCCAACCGGTCACACCCGCCGTGTACTCCTTGTTATCATCGGGAAATAACGGGAGAGAACCGTCGTCAATTCAATGTGTAAATAATGGTCTAACAATTAGTATGAAAAACGTCAATCAGCATTTGACTCAATGATAAATTGTATTTGCTGACAAGATCACTGTATCGACCAAAGAACTTAAGAAATGATGTCTTTAAACGAGACTGCTGATATTCTTGTTGCATCAACTTGTTTGTCAATAACTTACCTCATTTTAGAAATTGTACATACATAGAGCATGCTCTTGCGTATCGAATAAACTGAGATCTATATAAACTCTGTATGCAGGTGTTAAGGGTATATACTATATTGCTGCATAAGTAAGGGAAGTTGACGATTGAAAAGTTAAAAGTCATCACGTTTATCAGAAAGCTGTGTTATTAGATTACCATTGACATCTTTTTCTAGTAAATTATCCAAATATGAAACAGATGCGTCAGACTCTGTTGTATCCTTTATATCAAGCTGACTGGGATATATCGTATCGACATAAGAATGGAAATTTGACCATTGTTTAATTGACAATACGTCGTCTATATATTATTTATATATATATATAGATAATCTGTATATATTTCTGGTTCTTATGCCCACCTCTGATGTTGATCCATTGATAATGTGTCTTTGTGTCTTTAAAAAAAATTGGCCTGTTTTTTAGTAATATTCTGTTATTTTTTTTACTCTAGTAAATTATCCAAATATTAAACAAATTAATGCCTTTTAATTCGATTTCAACGGAATACCGGTATATAAAGTCAATGTAGATGAACATCAAAATTATTAATGATTGAAATATCGTCGGATAAAAGGCCACAGCAAGGGCCCAATTTTCATGTAGAATTTTTAAACAATTAAATTCCCCTTCATATGAATAAAAAAATACGTCTGCTAATAACGGGGCTTAATAAATACCAGTGGAAATTCCAACAGGTTGTTAGAAAACTTGATCTCTAAAAAATACATAGATATTGTCAATCAGAAACTTGGGCATCATTTTAATATAATATAATAATAAATTAAATATTTTCATGCAACAATTTTCATTATATGCCTCTCAATGTGATTCAAGGTTCTTTGCAAAGCTCCATAAATCACTTCTAATTTCATATCATGTTAATAAACATTGGTATCTAAAAATGCTTTTTCGGGATAAAAATTTCTACTTTTAATTAGACCTTTCTGGGAAGTTCAAAGAACCTTGAAACACACTGAGAAGCATATAATGAAAATTGTTTCAAGAAAAGATTTAATTTTCAAGCTTCATTTAAAGACTTTTTGAATTAAATTATAAATTAAAGAGTTGTCCTTCCTGGCTGAGGGTCGGTGTCCCTTAAGACCTAGACCAACCTAGATGGTAAACTTTTTTGAAATTTCACAATTTGGTGACTTTTTACAATAATTTTCATATACTTGACTGAAAACAAAATCTCTAGGTCAGAAATTCAAAAAATATATTAAAAATGTGATAATATGCCGCTATTCTAACAAATTACCATAGGGTTCAATAGTAAATTTTAACAACTTTTGAGATGGCCCCCTAAGAAATCGGGGTGGTAAACATTCAACTTTTTAATCTTAAAACAATAAATATAACAGTAAAAAATAATTAAAGAAAAATTATCGAAATCCCTAGGGTAGAAATAATTAGACTTGGCCTCGTTAAATCATCTAAAAGTTCCTTGGATTTTTTAAAATAAAATATTCATATATGATGACACCACTTCTGAAATATTTCTGTACAGTACTCTTAAAGTTTCTCCTTTCACTGTTTTTTTAATACTTTGGTAAGAAGTAAATTAAGAGATTTGAAGTAACATCATTAGAACCTATTATATTTTTTCCCCTAATTTTTTGTAGGGAAATTGAATATCTTATGAATATTTGTACGAAATACTAAGTGTGGACATCAAATGGAATACAAAACTAGTACTGAATCCTTAAATGGTTAAAAAATGACAATAATAATTATCCTCTCTTACATCAATGCATTCTTTCAATGAAATGAAAATAAATAAGGGGAAAAATTGAGAAAGGTTAACAATGTTTCTTCTTCCTGTGGTAGCATATTTCTGTTCACTACTTTCCAGATAAATTATAATTATGTCAACATTGCCATAATTCATAGTATGAATTTCGGCAAAGGTGTTCTTTTTCGAACTGTACAATTTTTTAGTCATCTCTTGTAGTACAACTTTCAAATTGCTTGAACAATTATATTTTAATTACGTTAGACCGCTTTTCAAATACATACGAGTACTGAGTATTTTTACACTATTTTATGATGTTAAATACTGATATAAGATGATGAAAACTTACGACTTTTCAACTTTATTTCCCTTGATAATTTAGATGAAAGTACAGGCTTCTGACATCATTGACAGTTGCTTTTTCAATAAAAAGAGAACTCGTAAATTTACTTACCTTGTCATTGGTCATTTGCAAAATTACTTTGTTAAAAAAAAATTCTGCATAATTGTACACACAAGTACTCTGAAGTTGATATTAAAAAGATGCTCCAGTTTCTGATTGACAATATCTACCGGTATGTGGTTTTTGGAGACCAGTTCTTGCAACAATCTATTAGAATTCCGATGGGTACCAATTGCGTCCCATAATTATCAGACCTATTTTTGTATTCATATGAAGCAGAATTTGTTCAAAATCTTTTACATAAACAGAACAGACACTTGATGTGACTTTCAACTCCGAGTCGACATTCAGATATATCGCTGACGCACTGTCAATTAACAATAGTTATTTCCATTCTTATGTCCACACTATACTAGTATATCCCCAGTCAGGTTGAAATAAAAGATACCACATAGTTAGACACATGCATATGTTTCATATTTGGATCTTTTACCAGAAAAACGTTAATGGTTGGTTAACAACAAAGCTTTAAGATAAACGTGATGTCTTAAATTTTTCAATCGTCAACTTCCCTTACTTATGCAGCAATGTACCTTTGTCACCTGCATATGGAGTTTATATCTATCAGTTGATCCGATACACGAAAGCATGTTAGATAGAACGTATATAAACAATTTCTAAAATGAGGTAAGTTATTGACGAACAAGTTGATGAAACAAGAATATCAGCAGTCTCGTTCAAAGTCGTTTCGTAAGTTCCATGGTCGATACAATGACCTTGTCAGCAAATACAATTTATCACTGAGTCAAATGTTGACTGACGTGTTTCATACTAATTGTTAGTCCATTATTTATACACTGAATTGACGATGGATTTTTCGTTATTTCCCGATTATGACAAGGAGCACATGGCGGGTGTAACCGGTAGTCAGGAGATGCTAACCCCTCCACGGCACCTGATCCCACCTCTAATGTTTGGAGGTCGTGTTTGTTCTGCTCCAAATTTTTATTGTTGAAAATTATTGGACTTTTGAGCTTGAATGCTGTTCGTTATCTCCATATCTTTCATGATGTACTCAGCGACCTTTTCAGTTACACTCAATTTATTAATTTCGAAGCTGTTCGTATAGTATCCGGTCTTCAGATCAGGTAGACTTTCTTCTATAAAATCCTCCCCGTCCAAAAACTGGTTATATAGAATAGGACCCCACCCTCCTGGAAAAAGGCTCAGTCTAGAGAAGGCGGATTTCGCCCACAGAAAAATGACTCTAGTACGAGTATATACGAGGATTTTTTTTGGTAAAATCCAACACCTGATGCCCATTTTCCGGGGGGGGGGGGGTATTGTTGAATTAAATAGTGTTATTTCCTCGAGAGCAATTTTTCTCAAATTAAAATATGTCGGTATTTATAAATGAAGAGGAGGGACAAAACTGTTACACTTATGGGGCGCAGTTTTAATATTTTTAAGGTATTTTCTGATATCAAAAAATCATTTTGTGATATCAGAAATTCGAATTTTTTATATCGAAAAATCATTTTCTGATATCAAGAAATATATTTTTGATATCAGAAAATAAACAAGATTTTTTGATATCAAAAATTCGAATTTCTGATATCAAAAATACATTTTCTGATATCAAAAAAATCTTCGGAATTTTATGATATAAAAAAAACCGTATTTTTAATATCAAAAAAACGTATTTTTTGATATCAAAAATTCGAATTCTTGATATAAAAAAAATATGTCATTTTCTGATATCAAAAATTCGAATTTCCGATATCAATAAATCTTTTTCTGATATCTAAAGATTGATTTTCTGATATCAGAACATGATTTTTTGATATCAGAAATTTAATTAGAATATCAGAATTTCTTGATATCATAAAATATATTTTACTTGGTTCTTATTTTCTGATATCAAAAAATTGATTTTGTGACATCAGAAAATACAAATCATTTTTTGATATCAAAAATCATTTTCTGATATCAAAAAGCAAATTTCTGATATCAATTTTTTTTTTATATCAAGAATTCGATTTCTTGATGTCAGAAAATACAAGTTAATCTATGAAATCAAGAATTTGAATTCTTGATATCAAAAAAATGATTTCTTGATATCAAGAATTCTTGATTCTTTTTCGATATCAGAAAATGATTTTCTGATATCAAAAATTCGATTTCTTGATATCTTAAAATCATTTCCTCATATCACAAAATCGATTTTTTGATATCAGAAAATAAACAAGATTTTTTGATATTAAAAATTCGAATTTCTATGAGGCGCTGTTTTAATATTTTTTAGGTATTTTCTGATATAAAAAAAAGAAATTATTGATATTAATAATTCGAATTCTTGATATGAAAATTTTTTTGAGATCAGAAAATAAACAAGATTCAATCAGGGCTCTAATAAGTTTAAGACATGTCTTGATATTAGGATGCCGTTGTTCTTTATCACTATTGACTATATTTTTAATCATTTATTGTGCACACATATCTTGAGCACAAACTGTTTATGGATAACTTAGACTTCACCTTGAAGAATGAATTTCACACAACGAGTACTTGCTGGTCAGCTGTGATGTAACCTCACTTTACACAAATATGCAATTGGAGAAGCTAATGGCTGCTGTTCATAGGGGTTACAAAGAAATTTTCAGTCTAAGCCCGACACAGCGCACCTAGATTATTTACTCAGATTTATCCCAAAAAGTAATATATTTGAATTCCATGCAAATAAATATGACCAAAAATATCGAGAACACTTATTAAATTCTTTCATTAAAAAAAAATAATCTTATAATCTGAAATCAACAAATTTTAGTAGAAAGCAAATATGGCACCGAAGTTCGGAATTTTCTACAGATCAAGGAGGTATTCATTATTTATAGGTTTTATTTGTATGAAGATTCTTCGCTATTTTATTTTATTTTCTGATATCAAAAAAATATTTTTGTGATATCAAGAAATCAATTTGAATTTCAGGTATCAAGAAATCATTTTCTGATATCAGAAAATCGATTTTTAGATATCAGAAAATGATTTCTTGATATTAGAAATTATGAGGCGCCGTTTTAATATTTTTAATGTTTTTTCTGATACCAAAAAATCATTTTGTAATATCAGAAATTCGATTTTTTGATATCAGAAAATTATGTTTTGATATCAAGAATTCGAATTTCTGATATCAAGAAATCATTTTCTGATATCAAAATTTTAAAGGGATTTCATATCAAAAAATATAATTTTTGATATCAAAAATTTCGAATTCTTGATATAAAATAATATGTCATTTTTTGATATCAAAAATTCGAATTTCTGATATCAAGAAATCATTTTCTGATATCAAAAAATTGATTTTCTGATATCAGAAAATGATTTTTTGATATCAAAAATTCAAATTGATTTCTTGATATCACAAAATTATACATGTATTTTTTGATATTAGAAAATAAAATAAAATGGCGAAGAATCTTCACATGAATAATGAATACCCCCTTGAACTGTAGAAAATCTCGAGCTTCAGTGCCAGATTTGCTTTCTACTAATGTTTTCTGGATTCAGATTTTAAGAATATTTTTTCTAATGAAAGAATTCAATAAGTGTTTTCGATATTTTTTAGTCATTTTTATTTGCATGGAATTCAAATACATTTCTTTTCAATTTGGGATTAATCTGAGTAAATAATCTAGGTGTGCTGAAGGTCGGGCTTAGACTTAGAATTCCTCTGTTACCCCCAGGGGCGGATCTAGAAATATTTTCAAAGGATGGGGGGTGAAAAAAATTTTCAAAGGGGGGGGGGGTGAAGGGAAAAGAATTATTATAACGTATGTTTTACACATACATGTAGTAAATAATTCAGTAGGGTGGAGTATAGTTTTTTTTAAAAGTGGGATGTTGACCAACCTTGGAAAAAGTACTTGTATGGATTACCTGAAAGTTTTTGAAAAAGAAAGGAAATTAATTCTCCGAACCCGAAAATCCTAATTTGTATAAAGGGGGTGGGTTTCATTTTGTTTTCACAACCGAATTTCTTTATATATAACAACATTAGCATTTCACTGATCATTTTCTAAAGTAAAAACACAACAAAATTTGGGCCTTTCTTCTTTCTCTTTCTTTTCTACAAATACAGTGGGGGAGGGGGGTTGCAACCCCCCTTCTGGATCCGCCACTGACCCCTATCAACAGCAGCCATTAGCTTCTCGATTTTGTGTAAAGTGATGTTACATCACAGCTGACCAGCAAGTACTCGTTGTGTGGTCGCAGAAGTTCATTCTTCAAGGTGAAGTCTGAGCTATCCATAAATTTTGATTAAAAATATAGTTAATAGTGCAAAAAAAAAAAAAAAAAAAAAAAAAAAACGACGGCATCCTAACATCCAGACATGTCTTAAACTTATTAGAACCCAAAGTTCGCAACAAATTTGTGTGGCGGGAAGCTGAATATTCATCACGGGGAGCATTCATTAAGTCTATCGTAATTTTACTTGGTTCTTATTTTCTGATATCAAAAAATTGATTTTGTGACATCAGAAAATACAAATCATTTTTTTGATATCAAAAAATCATTTTCTGACATCAAAAAGGGAATTTCAGATATAAAAAAAATGATTTTTTTTACATCAAGAATTCGATTTCTTGATGTCAAAAAATACAAGCTATTTTATATGGAATGTCATATACGACAGCCAACTGCTTACTGCCAACTGCTGACTGCTTACTGCCAACTGTCAGCTGCTTACTGCCAACGCCACACATATTTGAATAAATTTTATTTTTATATTGATATATATGTAAATTGAAAAAAGAAGCGCGGATCTATAGGACATTTTTTCCAAGAGGGTCACTCTGATAAAAAAAAAATCCAAACCAGAAATTTCTTGACAAGAAAAAACTACGTAAAGTCCTTTCCTAAATGTGAAAATTTGTTTCGGCCGGGGAGAGGGGGTTCTTATTGTCATACCTTCATGTGTATGACATTTTTCATATCAACTTAACACGAATCCACATTTTCGGTTGGGGAAGGGGAGGGGTCTAAGGTCCCCTTTAGTTGATTTATTTTATACATTAAATAACTTTTAGTTGTATAAGTTTGTGAATTAAATAACTTTACAAATTTTAGAGGGGTGTTCCGGACCCCTCTCTCTAGATCTATGCATGTAAAACATATTTTATTTGTACAAACAAAGAGATATAAATGTTTGATCAGCGTTTTCTAAGTGGAGGGCCCAAGGTCAGTTATACCGGTAGTTCGTTTAGTTTATTTAACGTATGACTGTACAAATTTTAAATGCCCCCTCCCAGATCTATGCATGTGAAACATTACAGGGACGTAGCAACGGGGGGGGGGGGGGGGGGGGCTGACCCCCCCCCCACCCCCACTTTTTTTCCCAACATTACCTTTACTATTGAAAATGTATATTAAAAGGTTGGTTGCCCCCCCCCCCCCCCCACTTCTTACCATAGTATAATGATATCAAGGATATGTAGTATTGTGTGGAAAAAAAATGTAAGTGAAAGGTAGTTGGCCTTAAAAAAAAGTTAGCCACCTACACCCCCCCCCCCCCCCCGAAATAGGATTTTCGTGTTTGGGGAACTTTCCTTTTTTCCTTTTTTTTTTTTTTTGCTTGTCAACTTTTTCAGGTAAGTAAGATGATTACTATGAAGTTTGGCTGTATATATTATTGATTTGAAATGGAACATTATAAATCTATAATATAACAATAATACTTCATTTCATTTTTCTATATACAGCAAAACTTGTTTAGTAAGAACAAGGATATTGCCAATTCACGGTTATATTTTCTCTGGTTGCCCCCCCCCCTTTCAAAAACGATGCTACGTGCCTGCATTATAACACACAGAGATATAAACACCCATTCTCAATATAAGGGCTCAAACAATGTCGCCTCATTTTCATTTAAAAGAAATACCACTGATGTAATTTTTAAATCAACATTATAAATAGTCATATAACAATGAATAAGAATTCATATAATTATCGATCTGAAAGGGTATTTAAGGAGTTCCAAATTCAAATATAGTAGCCTATTTGAAATGTACGTTACTGTCGCCGAGGCAAATATTATTCTGAATCCCCTCTGTGTAATATATAGTTTTGATTCTCAAGTAAAAATTTTCTGATAAGTTAAACCTTGTATCATATATATTTCTTTTTATAACAATAAATACATTTTCTTCGTGATAATAAATAATTTTTATTGTGCAATGTCCCTGTCGCTTAATTCTATTTCAACCACATTACAAGCAAACACAAAGATTATACACCTGATAGTTTTGTTCTCCTTTATTCATTGATGGGCTAAATTTGAAATTTCAAAGGATTAATTACTCCTACTTAGATAATGTAACATGAAATTGAACAACTTGAGCAACTTTTATAAATATGTTTACGGAATGAAAGACATTTTCAATCGTAGAGATAAGAAAGAAATGTACGTTACCTATATTCTTCCATTAAGAATACATATTAAGTAGAAAATATGAGACGACTCTGAATAAGCAACCCCTTGTATCCTGTAAACTGGCAAAGACGTTTTGCTTAACACAATTAAAAATTATTGTTTACATGAAAAGTGATCATTTGAAATGTACGTGACTGAAATGTACGTTACCATGAAATTCGAATTAAGTGAATCTCGCACGAATTTTCATGTATTCTAATACTTTCACACACTCGAATATGTACACAAAGGAAATTTTCAAAGGTTGGAGGTCGGCTAAATCCCAAAATTAATGAAAAGAAACGTCTCTGCTGAGGAAAAAAATATATTAAGGTCAATTATTATGTAATATAATTTTGATACCTGATATATATTTCTGAATACGAAACCTGTATGATGCATTTCTTGTGATATGCAGGTTCAAATAGTATCAATATATTGCGTGTCTAACGTATGCTTGTGGAAGAAAATTGATTTTTATATTTGAAATGTACGTTACGTATGGTAACGTACATTTTATGTATTTCTTACTGACATTTTTTTTTTAATTTAGTCAATGAATTGCGTTTACACGAGCGAAACAAAATTATCGTTACAATCCATTTGACAACTGGCCACATAAATCCATCTAAATGCACCCCCAATCCTCGTAAATGCTTTAAACTGTTACCACATGCTAGAAAATTTATTTCTAAGTGTCTTAGATTCATCTTTGGCAACCTTTTTGCAGTTTGTTTACTTTTCATATGCGACTTTTCGTCAATACTAATTGAATTGTTGTTGATAATTTAAAACAAGGTATGCATAGGCTTATAATTGGTTAAAAAAAAGAAAAAGAAACAAAACAAATAAACCCAGAACACAAGACGGTCACGTACATTTCAAATACTGAATACTCAGTTTTGTTTGAATCATTGCATTTTGGGTTATATTTTTCCAGATCTGCTGAAAAGCACGTATGTTTGTGTTTTGAAAAACGATGTTGCAACATACTAAATGAAATTGTTAACAAGACTGTCGATGGATATATTCGGAATAGATTTATGTTAAGTTTCAATGACCAAACACGAACATTTGTTAGATCATAGCAAAATACATCTGACTCTTATATTTGTTTTTGTCTGTACCCTTGCACACAGTTAGAAGTAACTTGGCTACGACCGGTGTCAATTTCAGCGAAACAGCACAAAAGAATGGTAATGAACTGAGGTGGATGGGGACTCCTCAATAATATGTGTAATGAACGTTACCGAAGTGACGTGACATTCATGTAGTTGATGACAATAACCTCGTTTGTTACATTATGATTTCTTATATTACTGCCTTAAAACGCTTCATTGATATGATTTTTATGTCAATAATTGCTTTTTTTTTCAATATTTTCTTATTACTAATTTACATATTATTACAAGCTTGAAATGTACGTTACCTACTCATATTCTGAGGCAATCGTGTCTTTATAGTGGTGATTATGACATATAACACAATGTGATTACATAGAGAATCTTTTTTGGAATAAACTGAAACAAAACGATGAATTTTTAAATGAATTTTAGATGAATTTTAAGCTTTTTATTAAACAGAAATATATCTTGAAATGTACGTTACATTTACATAGTTTTCTAAATCGGCATGGATATATGTTAAAAAAGACAGTAACTACAAAATAGAATTTTACTACATGTACATGTTAGGTTCCAGTATCTATAGAAAATGACAAGATTCCAAATTGATCGCTCTAAACAAAACAGAGAGAAGAATTTAAAGCATATATTTAAAAAATGTTTTTATACATCTGGATCAAAAAGTAACCTTTGTTTTTTGAAAGGAAAAATCAAACGCACGTTCGTATGCCGCGAAAATATGTTGCTGACAGAGTTGGTAGGATGTGCTGGTGTTAAGATGAGATATTCCAATTGTGATTTTAATGACTACATTTTTTTTTACATATTTTTTTGGACATTGAAGAAAGAGTAACGTACATTTCAAGCTACATTTCTGAATAAAATCATCCTCTACTTTATCGTCTTGTCATTATTCCATGTATTATAATTTGATGAAAAAAATCTGGAAATAAAATCTTCAAATACTTTCTTTCAAAGTTATTTGATAGAAAAATTGTTATCTTGAACTTCATTTTTAAAAAAATCAGAGAGGCATTTGTGCCCTTATATTGAGAATGGGTGACAGCATTCTTTAATTTGAGGAAATTTTTAACTATAGAATATAATGGAAAACGGAAATTTATTTTCAAAACATCTTTCTCTGCGAAACGGCAAATCTTTTTTATTATTATTCTCTCTTCAAAGGTTTTGTTGTCTCCGGGGGAGGGGGGGCTTCTTTAAAGATTAAAAGCAGAAAATAGTCATTTTATTACCTATTTCAAATAGGAAAACAAATTAAAAAAAAATAAACAATGTACTTTATCAACCGCATATATTGAATATTACATAAGATAAAACATATTGGTCATTTTATTCAATTCAATTTTACCAGGGTGACCCTCTTGGAAAAAATGTCCTGGATCCGTGCCTTTTTTTCCCTTTTTTGTGAAAATTCATATGAATATCAATACAAATATAAAATGTATGGCAGTTGGCAGTAAGCAGTCAGCAGTTGGCAGTAAGCAGTTGGCTGTCGTATATGACATTCCATAATATATTTTATGATATCATGAATTTGAATTCTTGATATCAAAAAATTGATTTCTTGATTCTTTTTTGATATCAGAAAATGATTTTCTGATATCAAAAATTCTATTTCTTGATATCAAAAATCTTTTTCTGATATCACAAAATCGATTTTTTGATATCAGAAAATAAATAATATTTTTGGATATCAAGAATTCGAAGTTTTGATATCAGAAAATGATTTTCTGACATCAAAAATTCTATTTTTTGAAATCAAAAAATATTTTTTGATATGAAGAATTCGAATTATGGATATCAATAATTTTTTTTTTGATATCAGAAAATACCTCAAAAATATTGAAACGGCGCCTCATAAATTTCTGATATCAAAAAATCTATTTTTTAATATCAATAATTATTTTTTGATATCAAAAAATATTGTTTTATATCAAGAATTCGAGTAATTGATATCAATAATTTCTTTTTTGATATCAAAAAATACCTCAAAAATATTAAAACTGCGCCTCATATTTTGTGGTATCAAGAATTCGAATTTCTCAGATCAGAAAATGATTTTCTGATATCAAAAAATCTAATTTTTGATATCAAGAATTCGAATTATTGATTTCAAGAATTTTTTTTTTTTTTTGATATCAGAAAATACCTCAAAAATATTAAAACGGCATCCATATACACTTGTCTTCTAACGTTATAATTTTCCTCACATGTGCTTTTATAATGAATTCGAAATATTCATTGAAATTATGATCACAAGTCTAGTTGTACATTCAACTTTTTTTTTCAAATCGCAAACCGGTTCCATTGAAACATACAAAGTACATGTATGAATATTGTTCCCCAACCAATTCTTTTGAAGTAATAATTAATTATTATAAGACACCCTGTTCATCTGGTGAAACTAAATTTATTTATTTATTTTATGGTACGATGTAATCGATTGAACAATTTGTTGACTTTTTTTTGGCCATTGAAACAAAAAAGGAACATTATTTTAATAGATGTTTCTCCGATTGTGACATGACCCGGCGAGTTTTCCTTTGAAGTCAAGCGTACTGTAACTGCGATACAGAACACTTTTTGTGGGCGTTTCTTATGCAAATGAGCAGAAACTGTACTGTATCTGCAAAATATCAACGATACAGTACGGTTTATTTTTAGCCATGACGGAAAGCTGTATCCATATTCAGACACAAGAATCGTTCAATTTCCATGAAAGCACTGTAAGTATTTACTCAAAATTTGAGGTGAATTAAGAATAAAATTTTACAACGTAGTTATTAGTGTCGAATTCAAAAATTTTAGAAAGGAGGGAGTGGGACAGTTCACAAATGATTACTACGCCCCCCCCCCCCAATAAAAAATAAATGGAAACTCGTATATTATACACGGTGAGGGGGGTAGATTTATAGCCAACCAAGACACTATGTAGTGTTATCGTTTCTTGTTGATAAATTGATAAGCGTATGTATACAAGTTTAGCAAAAATCATATACGAAAGCGAAAAAGAAAACAAAAACTCACAGGAAGGTTGAGTGGGGGTACCAGTGAGTGCTGGGATCCCCTTTGGTTACTCTACATTTTATTAAAAACATGAAGGTAAAATACCCCCCCCCCCCTCGCTTTCATTTCATCTGTTTATTTCATTTTTTAAATAATACGACAGGTGTAGGACATTGTCGGACTTTTTTCTCAGAATACAGTTTCGCAGAAGTATTTTTGTTTCAAAAACATTCCCACATGATTCTTTTATATTTAAATGTTTTGGATTAAATCGTAGCTTAAATTTAAAAAACAAAGTCGGCAACAGCTGAATAGAGAAAAAAAACCTACGCAATCAAATTTAAATTTATTTTTTTGGAAAACAAATTATATAATGCATCCCCTAAATAATTATTTTGAAATGATAAATACCTGCATGTCCACCTCTCTCGGCATTTCACTTGCGAATGCTTAAAATGGGATACTAAATCAATTTTCTGCTAAAATCATCCGATTGGTTGAGAGATACGTACCCAAATATGAATGTAAATTGGTGAGGTCATTAGAAAGGTCATGTCACAAGTCATTTAGAATACTCGTTTCCTACTGTATCAGAGATACAGGGCGGGGCCCGGCTCGAGCTATCGCTCTCGCCTCAAGCCCCGCCCTGTATCTCTGATACAGTAGGAAACTCGTACTCTAAATATAACTTGTATTTTAAATTTTTAAAAACTACATGTAATTTAAGACGCATAATTAAATGTTATAAAAATTTATGTGTTGAAGTGTCTTTTCAAATTTCTGCAGTTTAATCTTACTTCCAAAATAACTTCCCCTTTCATGGAACTGAAAACTTTATGATTTCTGAAAAAAAATTATAATAATTTTGAAAACTTTCGATAAAGAGCTAGAGAATTTGTTCTCTGCTTTCTACATTAAAAATAATACTGAGCACCATGACTTTAATCGAGGGGACTTACTTATGTTACCATGGTTACTGTTTGCAAGAGATTTTCTGATTGTTGGAGTTTCTTTTTTCGCCTTTTGAAGAATGCGGAACCGATTACCTTGTAGAACCTATCAATATTTTTATATTTTAGAATATTTTTTCACACGTTATTTGTCAAAGTGTCGATAAATAATGAATAAAAAAACATTTTACTTTTTTGTCTGTTATTTCTTTTAATTTGTAACTAAAATTTAACATTTTAGTTTTATTTTTAAATAACTGGAATGATTGCCGTAAGATTTGATGAATGGTTTATAGTTTTTTATCTGTAAATAAATTAGAGTTATTGCCCTTTACTCCTTTGCATTTCAGCGGAAATAATTTCCCTAGGCGAAGGCTGTTTGCATGGCGAGGTTGACCCCTTTGTTTCAAAACTATGGATTTTCAACTTTGTCTGCCTTCTCAGATTATCTAGGTAAGTGACATTAATTTTGCTGCGTTGTTTTAAACCGACTGAAAGTGAATAATTAAAAATATACCATAAAACATCAAGGGATTTAATAATGTTCTGTGTATGTCCCTTCGCCGCCATTGGAATACTTATTGGGGAACGAGGGGCCTCTAAAGGAGCTAACTAAAATCCCTTAAAAAAATACAAGTTATAGTTAAACCTACTAATTGAAATAGAAAACAAAAGAGGCGTATTTGAGTCGGTATTCGGTGTAAATTTCGAAACACAGTTCCACGTGCGTTTTGGAGGGATTTTCTCAAAATTAGGTCGTGTTTACAAATTCATTGTATGTTAGATGGCGCTGCGATAAATGGGTCCTCTGGGTGAATGAAATCAGAAAAGCAAGATATAACGATCAGTCGATGTTGTAAAATACACTCACTACGATCGCGAGAGTCCAAGCCTAAATTGTTTGACGTATAAATTCTTTAATTTTAACGGAATGTAAACACAAATCCAGGAGATGAACAAGAAATTCGCTGTTTGAGGTACCTTAGGGGGTCTGAAAGAAAAATCAATACGAATAAAACCGAGTTTTATTATAAATTGAAGCTATAGAATGCCAAATCGGTTCAAAATTTTAAATTTTTAAATGTGAAATTTTATTCAGTTGCAGATTTTTTCTTTTTCATTTTTCTCCCACAACCAATAGAAAAATTATAACATCTTACTTTTAAAACTTCATCAAACAGAAAGTAGCAAGCATGAAAACAATCATAATGTTCATTCATATTATTTTTTAATTGAATTTTACTTATTTAATCCTTTTTTGTTGTAGATAATACATTTCCTTAATGTCCTCAAGGTATTTCACAATGGAAACCGAACCTGTCCTCTCTGTCCAAATCACCCCCAAAATAGAACCCCCCTCTCCCCCACCAGAATCAGAAGATAGCGGTTCACACTTCTCCAAGGCTCCATCCAGTGAAGAGATTGAAAATGCATTCCACTGCATTGTGTCTAAGACTGATGTTACTCCCAGTGATGCGGTAGAGGGAAGTTTAAAAGTTGTCACCCGATACATGTGTCGATATTGTGCTCGGCAGTTCGATTCAGCTGAAGATATGAAAAAGCACATTGTATCGCATACCAAGCCAGGGAGAGTCTCAAATCACTCTTGTTTCGTTTGTGGGAAGACGTACTCGACCCCTTCCAAACTTCAGAGGCATGTTCGAGTCCACAGCGGAGAACGCCCTTATCCCTGCCATGTTTGTGGACGACGGTTTACACGGTCAGACCATGTCAAACAACACTTAAAAACGCACTTGCCACAAAGGGAGAAAAATACCTGCCGCATTTGCAGCATGAAGTTTAACACCCGTCAGGCACTTTTTAGTCATCTTCAAGTAACTCACAGTATAAATCAGATCTTTACCTGTGACAAGTGTGGAGAAGCTTTTGACAATGCCGAAAAGCTCAAGTCTCACAAGATAAGCCACGAAACACTCGCCCAACCAACCGTGACAGAGTCAGCCGACATTGAAGGTGCAATGCTGATTCAACAAAATAATGCTAATAAGGTTGTGGACTGTGAGAACTTAATGGTTATTGGTTTGGCAAAATTTAGTGTGTCGGCAGCCATGATAAGTGATATGGACGAAGACATGGAGGATGAGTCCAATGACGGAAAAAGCAGCTCCTTGTCAAAGGCCAGTCGTAAACTGGATTACACAAATGGAAATGATGAGGAGTCTGCGGATAAGATTTTAAATGATGCAGACACCATTGATACTGATGGTACAATGTACATATCCCCAGAACTAATGGAAAAGTTCATCAAAAGTGAACCAATGGATGATTATGAAGATAGCACTGCACAAGGAAATTCCGATGGATTTCAGAATTCTGGGATTGCAGTGCACTCCTCCGATTCAAAGTTCGTCAAAGATATGTGGCAAAATGACTCAGAATCCGAAGAAGTGGAGAAGAAACCTACTGTTGATGAAAGTGAAACAGCTATACACTTCAGCACTGGCACAAAGAGCATAGGGAATGGAAGAAAAGTAACGGAAATTATGGTCTATCCCAAGACAGGGGCAAAAGTGACTAGTTATACTGAGCCAATAACTTCCCAGACTCTGGCAGAACCCAGCAAAATTAAGTTAGGCCCTGCTAGTTACAAGGCTGCTGTGAGAAAGAAGCTTCAGATGAACTACCCTTATCCAAGAAACACGTTCAAAAGTCTCGTGAAAACTCTAGGCATCAATAGCAATGCTGTTTCAGTGGACAAAACTAATACCACTGCGCCCAAACAGGCAGAATCTCCAGCAGCAACATCAACAACGGCTCCGACAGAGAAGAAGACATGGAAGTGTGAACATTGTAGTATTTATTTTGAGGACTATTCCATGAGCCTGCTACACAGTTCCTTGCATGACGCAGATGAAGAAGACCCATTTACCTGTAGAAAATGTCTTAAGAAGTTAGGAAATCGTCTAGAATTTACAGCTCATTTAGTCTGGCACTTGGAACCCATGATGGATGGTTGATGTTTTTTCCCCTTATATGGCTTGTTGTCTGTTTTTAATTTTTTTTGTGTGTGTTATACATGAACTAATATATGGTTTGTTGTATATAGAAAAATTTGAATTGAAAAGTGAAAATTTAGAGACTGAATTTTCTCTTCTTTAACAATAGATCTCTGTTGAGAAATGTATAAAGAACATTGTTCACCCTTTGTATAGTTTTTCTGTAGTCTGAAAGAATGAAAAACTGGTGGATAAGAGATTTTATGAATGCACTGGTTTCCACCTGAAGCATTTGAGGATATGTTGATTTTTATATACACCGTTTACACATATGTTCTTATGCCACTGTTAAATACTTTGTTGTTGTAATGTTGTCACAGTATACAGTATATTCACAGCTAGGGTTTTAATGAGTTTGATGTCAGTTATTAAATGAAATTTTGAATCAATTTAGAAAACACTGATCATATTTTTTCTCTTTGAATTTTGGACATCATTATTATCAAATCAATTTTTTCTGTATTTATATATGGCTACTTTATGGCATATTTTATATTGTGGGTCTTTTGAATTTGTTGGTTGGCTAAAGAAGTGAAGATATTTTTTTGGGGCAATTGTTAACATACATGTATTTTGCATTTTTGTTAGGGCAGTCATTTTTACATCTTTTAAGATATTTATATCTGTGTTCAATTGTATTATTAAAAGTCTTGGCAATGATACAAATTGAATTTTTACTACTAACAAATAAAACAGAAAATATTTCCAGAACTTGTGAATTTCTTCGTAAAATATATTTGACAGTATCCTGTATTAATACTTATAAGATTATTACTTAACAAATTGTTGTATAGAATTATTGTCTTATTAGTAGCTAGATCTTTTTCCCCCAAAAAATTTGGAGGTAAATAATGTTTACAGCTTTGATTTCTCTGATGAAATTTTTCACATATTCTCAACAAAGTCCACATTTGCTATGTTGTACTTTCAAAGTATATAAATTCTGATGAACTATTGATTAAAAAGTTTTGTTTGAAGGTGAAAATAACAAAAACAAATGTTAAGGTTATCCGATCCTCAGGTTCTGAAAATCTATGAAAATTGAACTACCTACTGAATATTTTTTAATTTATAATTGATCAAGAAATACATTTTAGGAATAAAAATCATAAATATCCAGGCTTTTAAAGAAAATTGCATGAATTTTACACTTATTTAGTACTTTAAAAGTTTTAATGCATTGTATAAGTGTTTCTTTTCAAAGAAAACACCGTAAATCAAATTTCAACAATAAAAATTGGTAACTAAGGCTGTTTGTGCAAGATTTATTGATTTTATGAGGTACAAATGTCAAATTTTTTAATACCATTTGTCAAAACTTTAAAGAACATTGAATCATACCTAGAGGCATAAAATGAAAATTGTTGCACAATTTCAAGATTTTACTTTTTGTTAAATTATAGATTAAAGAGTTATCTGCCATGTGTGCATGATTTGAATACTTGAACTGTACTGCCATATTGTTTTATATGTACACTATTTTACAGTGCCCTTTTAATCACATATTTTTTTATTGTTGATAAACTTACATTACAAAAATTATTCTAATTCATCCATTGTGAAGTCTATATTATGCACACTTTTGTGGTGACATGTAGGACACAACATTTAATGTCGCAGGACCGACGAAGAGTTGTCTCTCTTTGCAAGTAATAAAATGAGGCAATGGTGATGATTGATTGTTTTACATTTTTAAAGTGGTACAATAAAGACTTTAACAGGATTGATTTTCTTTATATTTTCTAGAAGAAGACCTAGGCATCAAAATAGTTTAAATATAAAAATAAGAAAAAAAATTATGGCTCACTTTGCCACTTGTTTGCATAAATACTGATGACATTCTGATTCAAACATTGAAGAATGTATATTTTCATAGCACTGAGGGGTGGGGATGAATGTTCTCTTTCCCCTCACATGCACTTGTTTCTGTAAAGATTTTTTAAGACATAGTATAATAATCATGTTAAATCCTGATCCCAGGGGCAGGGTTGGGCCACAATGGGGGAGGGGGGGGTAAGTTTTATTAAGCTTCACAAAATCATGATCAACCACCACCCTGGGTAGTTTACATTCAAATCCAACTCCCCCCAGCACCATCAAAACATGGGGAAAAATCAAAAACCAATCTTTAAAAATCGTTTCAAGGGCAAAGCCATGATTAACCATATTTTGATAATGAAGCATCCTCATGTAGTGTAATTTCAAGTTTGTTCAAATCATGACAGGAAGGGGGAGATCAAAGTATATCATAAGAATAAAAGGAAAAAATATCAAAAACAACGAGGCCGTGACTAGTTATATTGATATGGATGTATCCTCAAGCAATACAGGCAATTTTAGTTTGTTCAAATCATGACAATCTCCTCCAGCCAACCACCTGCCACATAGACATTTCATGCAAAAGACGACGTGACAAAAAAGGCACATACAATGTACATGTATGTTCCAAAATTTGGTGAAAATTTTAATTTCTATTTTAAAAATGGAATTATTACCGATATTCCTTGTTTGTCCCGATTAGGGAGCAATTAGTTTTACTCTGTTTTTCTGCACAAAAGTAACATTGGCCATAACTTATGGCACGCCAAATTCACAAAAATGAGATAATCATAGTTTCACAATCGATAAACTAGGTTTATCGGTTGTAAACTATAGTTTACGGACTGTAAACTATAGTTAACAACGTTAATCTACATTTCACATCTGTAAACCATAGTTAACGCGATAATCAATGTTTCACAACCGTAAACTATACTTAACACCGAAAACAATCATTTGCGATTGCAAAACATAGATTATCTGATAAATACAGTTTCACGATTTGTAAACTATAGTTTACAAACCGTTAACTATAGTTAACGATCTGATAAATATAGTTTCACGATTTGTGAAACTATGATTAACAACTCTTAACTATAGTTTACGATTGTAAACTATAGTTTACAAACGTGAATCTATGTTTATCAACAAAATCTATTGTTAACGCTTTATTCAGCCAGATAAACTTAGATTAACATTCGTAAACTATAGTTAACGACCGTTAAATATAGTTTTACAGATGAAAACTATACTTAACGAATCGTTAACTATAGTTTACGGTTTGTAAACTATAGTTTACAGTCGATAAACCTAGTTTATCAATTGTGAAACTATGTTTATCTCATTTTTGTGAATTTGGCGTGCCATAATAACTTTATAGCTCACCTGAACCAAAGGCTCGTGAGCTTTTCTGATCACATTTTGTCCGTCCGTCTGTTATAATTTTTCACATTTTTGACTTCTTCTTAAGAACCACTGGGCCAATTTTAACCAAACCTGATACAAAGCATCCTTGGGTGAAGGGGAGGTTAAACTGTTAAAATGAAAGACCAAGTCTCCTTACAAGGGGAGATAATCAAGAAAAGACAGAAATCGTTGAGGTCATTAAAAAATCTTCTCAAGAACCACTGGGCCAGAAAAGCTTAAACTTATGTAGAAACATCCTTGGGTACTGTAGATTCTAAATTGTTCAAATAATGACTCCCGGGGTTAGGGCGGGGCCACAGTAGGGAAACACAATATTTACATTGAAATATATAGGAAAAAACTTTTTTAAAAATCTTCCCAAGAACCTCTTGGCCAGAAAAGCTGAAACTTATGCGAAAGCATGATGGGGTAGTGTAGATTCTAAATTGTTCAAATACTGACTCCCGGAAAAGGGGGGGGGGGGCACAACAGGGAACCCAAATTTTACATTAAAATATATAGGAAAAATCTTTTAAAATCTTCTTCTCAAGAACCACAGGGCCAGAAAAGCTGAAATTTATGTGAAAGCTTCCTTGCATAGTGTTGATTCTAAATTGTCCAAATCATGACCCCTGGGGGTAGGGCGGGACCACAACAGGCAACCCAAGTTTTACGTTGACATATATAGGAAAAATCTTTAAAAATCTTCTTCTTGGGAACTACTGGGCCAGAAAAGTTCAAAATTATGCGAAAGCATGGTGGGTAGTGTAGATTTTAAATTGTCCAAATTATGACCCGTGGGGTATAGGGTGGGATCACAAAAGGTATTACAATGGGGAATCTGGTAAAAAACAGAATGGTCATAGCTATTCAGGTGAGTGATGTGGCCCATGGACCTCTTGTCATTGCTTTTGTGCTATGGATTTCATATCTTATATTTGACCTGGCATTTCTTTGGATACTAACACATTTGACCTCTTGGCCTTGTTGTTTGACCCACTTTTTTCAAAATTTTGATTGGTTGACGATAATGTTTTTGCTTTTCACAAGTGTATTTCTTGTACTAAACCTTCCCTTGGTTATCAACAATTTTGATCCTTTGAACTTGATCTTGGAGTTTGGCCTACTTTTGAAGAAATTTAACCTTGGTCAAAACTTTTGAACGGTTGTTGCTAAGGCGTTCATATTTCATGTACATTGTATGTAATAGTTGTGACAAGGGCTTCCCTTTGTTACCAAGAATTTTGACATTGACCTTGCAATATCATTACTTTTGAAAAACTTTAACACTATATGTAATAAATTTTGAATAATAGGTGTTAGGGCTTTAATATTTTACATGTGTACATGTATTCCATGTGATAAGCTCTTTCCTCAACTACCAACTTTTTACCCTCTGCTATTGACCACGGAGTTTAACCTCCTTTTCAAAAACTTACTGTGGCCATAGTTATGTTCCCCAAACGAAGTTGGGGAACATATTGTTTTTACTCTGTTTCTTATTATTATTATTATTATTATTATTATTATTATTATTATTATTTTTCTTCTTCCTGGGAAAATTTTGTCCACGAGTGATCTTGTAAATTACACATCCGACTAAGATGAAACCTTTTTAGGGTCAGTAGGCATGTTATGTAGAGTTGCCAAACAAAGGTCATTTTGCGCGCACGTGCTTGCAAGAGCGCGCACGTGCAACATGTGAAATTACCAATATAATGGATATTGTCGTAACTTTTCTATTTTTTGATGATTTTTTTTGAAACTCATAATGTAAGGATACATTAGTAGTATAGACAAGATAGCATGGTCAAAATAGCAAGATCTCACGCGCATGCACGTGCGCTTTGCTCTGATTGGCTGAAATTAAATTCTCAATATCTTTCTTGTTTCTTGTCATAATCCTTTGAAATTTTGAACATAGTCCTACATTATGAAGATCTACTGCAAGATATATAAGAATTTTCATGAAAGCATGCGCATGTGTGCGTGCTGCAAGCTGATTGGCTGAAACTTTAAATGGCAATATCTCCTTTGTTTTTTGACGAAATTCTTTGAAATTTAAAATATAGGCATGTATTACGATATTCTACAAAATGATATAGACTAAAAATCATGAAATCACGCGCATGCACGTGTGCTGCAATCTGATTGGCTGAAACTTTAAATAACTATTTATCCTTTGTTTTTTGACGAAATTCTTTGAAATTTAAAATATAGTCATGCATTAGTATATCCTACAAAATGATATTTAAAAAAATCATAAAATTACGCGCATGCACGTGTGCTGAAATCTGATTGGCTGAAACTTTAAATGGCTATAACTCCCTTGTTTTTCAACCAAACAGAATGGGTTTTAGAACATAGATAGATGTAATGGACTCCTACAAGAAGGTATTATCATAATGCACGTGCACGCACGTGCGTGCATTTGAAATGAGTATATTTAAAAATACTCTTGAATGAGTGATTTTTATTACTTTTGGACTGAATGCTCTAATGTATAGTATATTGAAATATATAAATAGTGTAGACAAGATAATATGGTCATAATGCACATGCATTCACATGCGCTTTGGTGCAATGATAAGAATTGAATATAATTGATATCCTTCTGGGAAAACATTGTTAAAGTCAAAAATGCAGAGAGTTTGTCTTATTTAATGAAGCTTACAGGGGATATGGCACCGAAAGGGAGTTGGGGAGCGTTTGGGGAATATCTGTAACGGTTCCCGTTACAATTAGCACTAGTTTATGGTAAGTTGCTCTGAAGTATTTCATAGTTCTCAAGTATTTTTTTTTTTGGTACAAGTCTTTTGGCACCAAATTTTTGATATTTTGACTTTTACCTTGAAGTATGACCTACATTTGTGAAACCTCAACCTTCACAAAGAACTGCCATAACTGAACATCGCTGTTTTACGAATCCAGTTTATTTCTGTACATGTAATATTGACGACAGTGCCTTTTTATTGAAGATATATTTATTTGCACTTTATTGCTCTGTTGATTTAAATGTTCTTTCCTGATACAAGAAGTTACATGTACGTATACTTGTATTGCAATATAAAGGTGAAAACAGTTTATGCGATACCTTATCAAAAAGAAAGGCAATGTTCATTGATGTATATGAAATGACATACATAATGTACGTATATTCTGTCTGACTAGTAGAGAATAGAATTCGAAATAAAGTACTAAAAATCTAAAGACATCTATAATTGTTCATTTTTTACGGAACAATAACATTTCTACAGAGGAAAGTCGTTTATATATTCATCAAGAAGACAGTTGATATCAAATGCTGCCTCGGTTCCAATGGGAACCAATGACAAAAGTCCAAGGAAAAGATCGTGTTCCGATCGGAGAAGACGTTTAGCCCATCCTGGATGGGACACTTTCTGTAAATCGGTGTCTACCCTCAACTTCTGAGCAGTTTCCTTGGACAGTGATTGGATTTTCGGTTTGACTTCTCTTTGTCTCTCCGTTTCACAAACTTTGTGCATTTGTAGAAGAGGCAAACACACGACTTCTTCAATTTCTAAAAATTTGGTCCTCAGTTTCTTTAATATGTCAAAATATTTGTCTATGATTTCTAGCTTCTTTCCTGCCTTGGGTGTACCTTTAGCCACCTTGACAATGGTCTCGAATTCCTTCACTGTTTTAATTTTGATAACATTCACGGGCAGAATTTGTTTTGCTATCATCATGAATTCACCAAGTTTCTTTCCAAAGTTTGCCTCAGCTTCTTGGAGATCTTGAACGTCGTCGTTGAATTTGTTTTGAAAATTCTTGAGTTTCTGGAGAAGTTCCATGTCGTGCTCTGTGCAATAAAGAAAAAAAAGCATAGAAGTACACTGAAAATTTAATCAAAAGACCCCAAAAATTGTCCAAAAAATAAAACGGCACTAAACTTCCTCTACTGTCGCTCTTTAATAACATCAATAAACTTCAAAGCATAAATAACTGAATAATAAATATCTAATTGAATAATAGATAAGTATAATTCTGTTTGTACTTTTTGTTTTAATGCTAATCCTTTGAAGCGATCGACTGAGCAGTTCATTCTTGCAGTTTGTGTACTCGTCTTCAAACATTCTTGTCGTCAAGACGATGCGTTTTGCTTCTAGTTTCTTTAACAATGGCTGAGTGATTAGAAGGTCTTGCATCAATCCAGTCATTTTCTCGGATTTATGGAGTTTCCAAACGCTTTCTAATGCGTCAATGTTGTCAAATCCAACAGCCATTACGATACCTAAAATTTACAATTGAATTGAGAAACATAACATATATTTTTGATTTCTTGCAATATCCATTTGCTAATGGGATAGGCGAAGATCGCTAAAATCTTAGCTTTTAAAAAAAAATTGATATACCTTTCTCAAAACGTTCAATATAGGCGCCTTTAAATTCCCCTTTCCGTTCTAGATGCGCCCGCATTTTGACGAAGTCTCCACCATTGAGTTGTTCATGGAGTCTCTCGGTCAGTTCCATGAAGTAGAAATGTTCTGACCCGTAGGCTTCTGGGTTCACAGCGGTAGCATCGTATACAGCGATGTAGATGCCGACCTCACCTGAAACACAAGCATACAATGTAAAAATTATTTTATCTATATTTAATTTCAGTTCACTGAGAGGAAAATTAAACTCAGTTTCCTCTCTGAAAGGATGGTGGTGGTTACGCTAAGTTGCATTTGACCAACTGGTTTTCAAAAGAGTAATCATTAGAGTGTTTCAATGTACTATATGCAGATGCAGTTATAATTTCTTAATTGTAGCAAGAACAATTTGACTGTATCGAATACTTGAAATTTAATGAAGATCGTTTTTATGTATCAATTTTTCTTTCATTAAATCTTTATTATTTATCGATGTAGATATTTTCTAAATCCCAAATCCTTGCATGGCTGAATATAGGATCAACATTCTAACATCCAAGAAGGTACTGGGTTGCACTGTTTTATAATGGTGTTTATTTTTAAAGACAGAAATGTCCTCATCAATGTCATTTCAAGAGTAAAGGTTGTTTTATCGACCAAGACGTGTATATATATATATAAACCTCCTTAGAATGTATATATTCGGATCATCGAGGGTGCTTCAGGGCCGAACGCATCAAGAGGTTCACGGAGAGTTAGATTTTTGTGACTTGGAAACAGGAGACAAACAGCATGCAGGTGCTTGAAATCCAACACGTGTTTTGCAGTTAGATGTAAGACAATATCAAGAGCACTCTCTTGAGAACATTCATTTACACTGGTCCGAAATATCAATGTTTTTATTTAGTCCACACTTGGATTTATATTAGGCTTTGAACCACTAATCCATATATATTAACACCGAAGAAACCTTTTCACGACAGTTCTTTATCTAAGATCAAACAATTGCCCAAGAAAAAATAAGGATCGATGAAATGGTCGATATTTCTGAAACGTATAAGGCCTACATTAGGTATAAATCAAAAGGAAAAGATTTTGATATTCAAAACATGTTTGTATATCGTTCCTACACGAGTTCTAGACAACATTGATGAAAAGTTAGAAAAGTCAATATGCACAGAGAATGAAGACTATATGGATATATATCGAAAAAATAAAATAAAATTGCAAAGTGCGTGTCAAACATATCAGGTATATAGATATAGAATGATATACAGATTTTGTTGGATCTATATAAAAGTAACCCGATTTCTAGTAATCCTTTCGCCGAAAAAGGGGCTCCTTATCATGACCATAAAGTTGAACTTTGGTATCTCGAACTCTGATATCTCGAATACCATGGATATGTCGAAGTGATTTGGAAGTCCCAACTACATATTCTTTAAGTATTTAACCTTCGATATCTCGAATCCTGGATATGTCGAAGGTTTTTCTCAGTCCCATCAGGTTCGAGATAACGAAGTTTGACTGTAAATCTTATGACAAGAAAAGTTCTTAGTGTTATCATTTCACACAGTTTTACTTTTTAAACTGACACTTAAATTCATCCTTCATTACAAAATGTTACAGATTTGAATTTTTTTTGTTTATCTCCTCTAAAGATTTTTTTTTTCATAATTAAATTAATAACTGCAGAGTAATAAATTTCATACAGTTTAAATTTTGAATTACATGCAGCTCAGTAAAATGAAATAAAAAGCAATATAAAAGAAACCAAACGCTGATTATAATTGCTCAAAAGTGTACAAAACTCAAGAATAAAAAAAAATCTTTCTGATTTAGAAGTCTATGAGAATGAAATAGCATTATCCAAAAGCATAACTGAATTTCACATTGCCATTCTATGGGGGAAATCCCCAATATTAACACTATATAGATCATAATAGATAGAAGCTAGGTGTACCTAAATTAAAACACTTCTTTGTTATCGCACACAGCTGTGTGTGACAAAGAACTTGGGGACTTTCTGACTTTAAGTGTCATCTCTCTTTAATTTCAAAGATTACCAGCCCCAAAACCTTTGTATGCAAAAGAACAGAATGCAATGTACACAGGCGTATGTTTGGATTTGTGCAGTTAGAAAACAATCCACGGGGAGTTTAATTGTCATGACTGATGTCATTTTCAATTTAGCAAAAAAAAAAAAATGAACAGAAAGAGTCCAGGGGATTTCCAAAAAAATATTTGACGATTCATGAAAAACAAACATAATCTGATAGATATTTCATCCCACATGTAATTTCCTTATGTACTTCAAACTTTGATACATAAAGACAAACTTCTCCAGTGTATTGCACTCTAGTTTATATTTTGTTAAAAATAACACCTGTTCAATTAAAGTTTTCATATAGTTTAAATATGGATTTTAAAATCAGTGTGATTAATCATGAGAAATCTATTCAAAAGTTCAATATTCTTTTAAAGTCAATACCATATCAATTAATTATATACATGCATATTGGAACCGTGCTGTGAAAGGAATGGATTCATAATCGGTCGTTAGCTTTTGAACATTGCTACACATGAACGAACATTTTTAAAAGGATTAAGAAATCATATTGGTAATTTTACAATTCATCATTTGGGCGATAAACATTTTGAAC
Source organism: Saccostrea cuccullata (assembly GCF_032062105.1). Classification (NCBI taxonomy): domain Eukaryota; kingdom Metazoa; phylum Mollusca; class Bivalvia; order Ostreida; family Ostreidae; genus Saccostrea; species Saccostrea cuccullata. Next base: position 41,886 of record NW_026940706.1, on the reverse strand, counting down.
CGAACACTCTAGACTTTAATTGTAACAGAAATAGACAATTGAACTTGTTGCAACTGTATTCATGGTGAAGGCAAGTGCAATTTTCTGAGTCTGGCTGTTATAAGATAAAAATAAATGGAATACATATCTTCTTAAAAGGCAAAACAAAAATTTAAAAATACCCATATCTTTTTTTCGAATCTTTGTACCAAGAAATGCAAACAACTCAATGACAACAATTTACCAATTCCTGTGTCATTTGGGATTTTATATCAAGATGTACCCATTTTTATTTTCACCCCGTCGCCACACCCGAAAGAATAAATAAGAAAAACTGTATCCACTGACACTCATTAAAAGAAAAAAAATATGACATCAACTTAATTTAAAAGGCCTGACAGAGCTGATATACAAGGATTTAATGGCGTGACAGCGCATTTAAACCTCCGAAGGAACAAAATTCGGAGAGTTGACATATTGGAAGTTTGTGCAATTAAAGAACCATGGGGCAACGTTTAATTTGACAATCAAATTTCATGTAAACAATCTTTTTTCTGTGTTATAAGTAATTTGGTGAAGAATTCGAGGTTGTCCACAGTCTGAAAGGTTGTAGGGAAAGAGGGTTTCATCTAGTTTTATTCAGACAACTATCTGAGAAATTCTTTTGTGGGTAAAATGTTCAGCAAATAGAATGCATAAATTTTTTTCGTTTTAGTTAAAATTTTCATTTATACAATCCTTTTAATTTCAGGCGCGGATGGATTTGGAAATTCTTTTGTGGGTAAAATGTTCTAGAGATTTTGAAGGGTTAAAATGAGGTCTACCAAAGCCCTAGAATGCACATATTTTTTGTTCCAGTTAGAAATCCTTTTAATTTGCACGTTGTCTTTTTGATAAAAACGATTAATCACTGCAATAGAAGATCTGAGCTTAATAATCGTGCCATAACGCAAACCAAATTGTCGGTCAAATTACACAAACCCCATCTACTTTTAGACATCGCTAGGATTTGTAGACTTTGTGATATGATTGATTTAGTAAAGCTTCATAATTTCGTTGCATGCTTTAAAAAGATAAATAAGCCATATACAAAGGTGTATATATATATATACTTCATATTTTTGTTTTTCCAAACACAAAATCTTGAGAGCAATGACATATGTATTTATAAGATTAATACTGAAAATATAAACGTTATTTTATAACCCTTGGCATGTAAATATTTTTCTGTTTTTAATTTCTCTTTGATACATGTCGCCTGCAAAAATTTTGTTATACAGTAAGTCAGTGTGAAATCAAGTCTGGTTATCAATAATCTACCTGATGTTTATCTTTTACCATTTTCAATGCCGTCTTAATAAAAAAGAACCGCTGAATTGAAGTGAAACGTTTTTTAAAAGCCTAATCACAATAAATTTGGAAGTTCTGTAATATTTGAAATGTGAAAACTGGCAGGAAAAAATCATTTTTCCTTTCTATGCTTGGCACAATCTTTAATAATTTTTCGGCAATAAAAACCAAAATTCCCAGGAAAAAATTCAGTCTTTTAATTTTTGAAATATAATCGATGTGCAACTTTGAAACAAAATTAAACTAAAGTACAGATAAAAAGAAAACGAAATGAAAAAATAAAAAAAATAAACAAGTAAAAACTAAAAAGACGTATTCAAAATATTTGGAAATCAAATATTTTGCTTCTGTGAGCTATACTGTAAATCACTTTTTTTTAAATCAACAATATTTAAAACAAAACAAAATTATACTAAAGTACAGATAAAAAGAAAGGGAAATGAGAAAATCAAAAACTAAACAAGTAAAGACATATTTAAAATAATATGAAATCAAATATTTCGCTACTGTGAGCTGCATTACCTTCTTGCCTTCTGAAGAAGGGTCTGGATGCGTCCTTCTCCATCTCTGTGTCCTCGGTCCTTCGTCTTTGGTGCGCAACTGCCATGATAATTTTATAAGTAAGTCAAACACCAACCAAACAAGCAAATTTATGAAGCACTTGATAAGCGATACCAAAAACTGTATAAATACAGACAGGTCTTGGATAATGTTTATATCTGCTTAAGTTTCAGCTCCTCTTGGCGGCACTGTTTACAGTTCTTATATGTAACGTATGGACATTTAATTCTTAGCTTAATTAAGATGTTTGCCACAGAAGTACAAAATCCACTCGGCACCCATCGGCGAAGAAACAATCAGTACAACAAGGAAAATTTGGCTCTTTGTCCAAACACAGAAAAAAAGGGCATTGAATGACGTTTGTCTTTGGTTGATGAAATTTGTTTAGAAAACCACATCGAAAATAGTGAAAAAATATACAGCCCGCAATCAATAGCTGTCTTTGGTATACGAGTGTGCTAGAATACGTCCGATATTTATATGGCAAATAGAAAATGCATCTTAACTTGACGTAGATCGGTAATCCGGAATTTAAATATCATCGATTAGAGGCACTTAGATTTTATTAAATGGGCGAGACGCAGAATTGGGATTCCGCTGCCGTATTTTAAATAAGTTTGGAAAATGCCTATTAAATCGAAACGTTTATTCACATAAAGGTGTCAAATAATAGGGAAAAAGTTACCAAATGCATGAAATGTAACTATACGCGTGGATAGATTTCAACAGATTCATTAGAAAGTAGATGAAAATGTATTGAAAAATGTTTAATGTTATTGTTAAATAGACTTCCGGAGGCAGGCGGTGCTTGCTTTATGGCATGTGGCATGTTTCTACTAAAGCATTCCGAGGACTAAAAAATATTCTCCAAATCATTGTATTTCTAAAAAGTCCATTATTTTAGAAGATAAATATGGATATCTTTTCATGTTTTTAATTTGAAATTATATCACTACATCGGATCAAGGAAGAAATCGGGTCTACTCATCTTGAAATTTGTTCCGTCAAAGTAACTTTGATCAATAAAACTTGAATGGAAATAATTTTGTCGATATCCAATGTATTCATTGAAAAAGTAGTTTGATGGATGATGAGTCGGCAACCCATGAAAAATATTTCACGCTGGCAAATTAATATTTCTAAAAAGAATCAAGATCATTTATTTAACCTGTCTTCAAAAATTGAGGTAAAGCGCTATCAGAAATACATTACAACAGTTAGTCAGTCCTTTTATTCATGCCATGGCTCAGATGAAATTGATTTTTCACAGATAAGTGATGATTATTTATTTTTACCAGAAAAAAAGTTATCTAAAGTAATTGTGTATGAAAATGACTGCAATAACATCATTGAATACAGTTGCTAAATGAGAACTCAAGTCCGAGATTCTCAGCAATATCTCCTGACCAATCAATCATAATGGCTTCTGATATTTTCATCGAAAAAAAAGTTGATAAAGTTTGTTTCTACCTGGATTTTTTTTCCTGGCGGAAGATTCCAGGATTTTAAGATACTAGTTGCTAAAGCAAAATAAAAAAAAAAAAAGGATGAAATTCCAAAAAGAAAATTAACCGATTCGGTTTGAAGAAGTTTGAAAACACAAATTTACAATGCTAGCTAGTATATAAGATATTTCATGTGTATATGTGAACTTCCAAATAAAAAATATAAACCATGCCATTGTTTTTAACACAAAAAAAATCTATAGATTTAGTGCAAATTGGTCAGAGTGTAATAATACAGAAGAATTCGATCAACTTCAGCTTGACTTACTACAGAATTGTGTTATGAATAATACAAATTAGATTTACAAGTTATCTAATATCAGTCAACTGTTGGGTTTGAGTTTTTTGCCTGGGTGACGAAATCTCCCCCTATCAGTAGATCAATCAATGGACTTTAATCTGGTAACAATTTATAATATCTGAAGTTAGAGACACCGTGTCTCACCATTAGGTCACATATTGCTAATACGGAACCATTTCTACATAGGTACACGGGTACCTGCTTTTGCGAGAATACGTTAATCGGACACAGATTGCGTAACGAAAAATTAAGGGAAACATTGTTGTGTCATTTTTGGAGTTCATTTTGTCTAGCCTACACAAATAAAAATTCAGGATATATTTTTCTTACTCTTAGTGCGCATACTAGAAACACTGTATACTATGTTCTTATTTTTCACATTTATGAATCGTCATTTATGCCCGTTTGCAGAGAGAATTTTTTTGCAGAAAGAATTAATTTTTTACATAAGTTAAAAAACGATTGATGTATACAAACGACACGCATTTTCAAACTTTTTAGCCTTCTAAAGTTTTACCGCATTTTACACGTATTTCAGTTGTCGCGACAAAAAATGTACAATTTTGACATATCTTACCCATACATGTATTTTTCAAATTTTAAATTGAAGCTAGAACTGTAGGGAAAATATTGGCTTATCGATACGAAATATAATGGAGCTGTTCTAATTTTGCGCTCTGAACTTAGTCA
>NW_026940706.1:0-32500 GCF_032062105.1 Saccostrea cuccullata | reverse complement strand
ATAACGCAAACAGTAACACCAATTTGTGTTTTAATTTTAGCAGTAAGGTACTGAAAAATGAATTCATCATGACGACATAATGGATCTGAATCATGCTCTGACTTACGTCACCGTTTTATGACGTTTTCAATTGTGACGTCACAATTGCTTAATATTACTGTATAGTCAGAAGCTTACCATCATGTTTTGTTGTTTATTTAAGCGACAAAGTAACATGAACGTCCAATTCGACCCAGCTGCTGTAAAAAGTAGTTCCACTGAGGAACACACAAGCGCAAGTAGCTGTACCCCATCAAATCCAGAACAAGCCACAAACATACCACCAGCTAAAACTAAAAGTAATGGATTGTTTTCAAGGGTAAGAGAGAGGTTTAGGAAGATCAGGAGAGTGAAAAAAAACAAGGTATTACCGCTTGCCACTCCAGAAAACGTCATCATCCCTCCAGTACCTGGATTTAGGCAAGATTTTTTTCTTGCTTCCATGTTTCAGGAAATGGAAGATTCTTCTTCAGCTTCAAGTCTCGATACATCGTCAAACATGTCAGGGATAGAGTCATTCTCTGATATGTCGACAGTTTCCAGTGCTACCGACGACTCCTGTCTACCAGAATTGCACAGCAGCACTCTGATTGCATTTTATGATCGTTAGAAAAAAAGGTAACAGTTTTTTTTTCTGTCTTCATTTATCAGTATTTAAAAGCATTGTATATCTTATAAGTGTCTTAATGGTTTTTTACTCATTTAATATTTAACTTTTTTGTAAAGAATTGTTTGATTCCCCCAACTCCAACATCTTTCAGTGCTATTTTTTTTTGCAAATCTAGAATAATTACATTTCACAAAAAGTGTGAGGATGTCAACTCCTATAGTTCTCTGATGTCTGACTGGATTTCTCTCACTCACTCTATATATTTAAATTATGGATAGACAAAATAAGAACCGAGTGAAATTTTGTTTGTTTGAAGCTGTGCATGCCTTTTCTTCTCAGAGAGTTTTTGTGTCCAAAATATACATCCAAATTTTATGAATGATTATCAAGTTGACTAGGGAGGATATGACCTTTGCCCGAACACGAAAATCCTATTTCGTGTGTGTGTGTGTGGGGGGGGGGGGGGTCTTTATCATTTTTTCCACGGAGGGTGTGTATGACTGAATATATAATAGTTTACAATAAATTTGCATGGATCTTTTTTTGTTTGACAAAAATTTTCATTTCTTCCGGGAGATTTCACAGGAGGCGATGGATTTCTCACATCACTCTAATCCTGGCTATGTTTTAATCATCCAATCTTAAGTTAAGCAGCTGTTAAGAATTTGTGAAATTATAGTCTTCTTTATATTAAGATTACAATGTAACTATAATTAAATAATTAGTTGAAACTTTGACTCATGACTGTACAATTTTATCTTTCTTCTGCGAATAAAAACAAAAAATAGGTATCCAAAGTATCGATCAGGATACTACTTAAAAAAATAATTGAAGAAAATAATTTTCCCATCCTTTCAAGCCAACAATTGGCTAGCAACTTCCTCCAGAATTGGAGAGGATAATACATTTAGGCCATGGTTTGTGATAATGGAACTTTTCTAAATCTACTACTGAACACCTTTATTCTAAATTATGAATTTCTATGCCAAAATAAGGTCCAATTCAAATAAAGACTGAATGAATCCAAAATATACGAAAAAATATTGATGAAACATATCCTACACAGAATAAGCCCCTTGCGCATTTATGGCTGGATTCCAAGTAAGGTAGAAACTTGTTTCCTTGACTGAATAATACTGGAGTTATTCGGTCACAAACAATGTCTTCCATAGTGACATTCAGAGCATGAAAATCTTGTGGGCTATAAATGAAAACTCAATGCTAAAGAGTATTTGCATTTTATAAAAAAAAAACATTTGTACATGTATACATAAAATTTGTGTAGTATCTTTGGTGTCACATTATCTTAACTGTAGGCTTAAAGTTGAACTTTACAAGAGAAACTACACATAATAACATTCAGGACATTACAAGGAACAACTCATTACATGGAATATGAATGTAATTTACACGTATTTCAAGTTCTCTGTTTACATAATGATATATCACAACACATACAATAAAATAAAAATGTTCAAAAAAAAAAAGACACACCTTGAATATCTATGCATTTCAGAAAGCTAACATGTTGATACAAATTTGAACAGCAAAACCTTCCAGAGAGAGGGATGACCTCTGACCTTTTTCCCTCAACCTTCATCAATGCTGCTATTAAATATGTAACAACATGGGAACTTTCAAGTAAATGTCAATGCTGATGTTTTCATAACAGAATAACTCTACAGAATGGTACAACCAGCTGACTCGCCCGACTCTATGATGGAGGGGTTCTGTCCCTTTTGTACCTCCCTGATGCAGGCAATAACCTGAAAATCATACAAAAGACTTATATGGCATGTTTATCTAGAATGTTGTTAATACATTTAACATGTACAGGTATGATGGGAGTAAAAAGGAGGGAAAAAAAAGATATATCATTTTCCCATAAAATTTTCCAATGACTAAGTTTCATCACCTGCTTCTATCTGAGTGAAGAAAACTTGAAGTAAGGAGGGGAAAGAGAAATCGGAGCATAAATTTAATTTCTGACTTTTAACTTAAAAGGGAATGTAAATTGGAAAAATTGCCTGATGATACATGTACCTTAACTAAAGGACATGGTCATATATATAATTCGAATTTAATTGAAACTTACATCACTTGCAACTGGGAATGCATTCAGCTTCAGTTTAGAAAACACAAGTGTATCCCCAACAGTGACTTCAAAGGAAGCTGAAAATTAACAGAAATTTAGGAGTCAGAGTCATGTGTGGAAAGTAAATTATTAAATTATAGCTGAGGATACAGTTAAAACTTTTCATAAAGCAGTCATCTGGACATTGAATTTTACTCTCTTATAACCAAGTTTCTTTATATCTATGCATTAAAGACCACATGAAAAATTTGCCTACTACAAGATTTGCAGAAAACTCTTTAAAACTGATACACTTGTATCTCCTCAGAGTTCTTCATGTTTTACTGGTACTAAAGTTTAAAATTACAGAAAATCAAATATCAAAATCTGACATGATGCCACTGTACATATTTTTGGCTATTGCTATCAACAAGATTAATTAATTAAATCCAACACCTGAGAGGTGCAGCTGGTCTACTTACTTCTTCTTCCTACAGTCCCCGTGACCTCAGCCTCCGGAACCTCAGCCAGAATCTGTTGACGAAGTTCCTGGAAGCGAGGTCCGTAACCTCACCCACCACTGAAACCAATGTATTAGAATTAACAAAATATTTCACTTGAATACTGTAATTGCAAAATCAAGGTAGAAAGTGGTTTTACAGAGAGAAAATAGGGATTCTTATAGATAAGATAAGGCCAATAATCAAGGTGCACTTCATCATCATTAGATTTTGATTTATGACTTCTTTAAGTTCTTAATCCCTATACACAGCAAGTGCACTGTCCTTGGAAGTGTCAATTTTATTATTATTTTTGTAGAGGGTTATACCTATTAATTGTATAAATTAATCCTGCAAATACTGTTTGCTTATTTTCAAGTTAAAGGGGAAAAACTCTGCTGATTTTTTTCAATTGATTTCTAAAAGTTAAAACTCTGCTACATACATGTACATGCATTTACTTTTTGTAGTAAATTTGGTTTCTGTTATTACTACATGTGTATTTTCCAATGTCTATAACATTTTAGAATTTGTTTTGTTTTCTATCACCTGATCATGACTACGCAGTTTTTATTTTAGGACATATCCAAAACAGACACCCGATTAACATAATGAACAAATCACTTTTGTCATAATAAGATATCAAAGATTACCAAAAAATTCACAAATTTCACCAATGTATACTTCAACTTAAAACTTTAATATAAAATAGGTGAAATTTCTTACCAATATTCCACATGCACTTTGACCGTCATCATTGAATTGTTTGCCCTTGCTTTTTATCCCAACCGCTAGGTTATCAGTGAAAACGGTATCTATGCAATTCAGTCAGAAATAAATTGAGTTCAAGAATAGGTGCACAATTATAAGAAGTTATTGATAAGATTATATGTGTATTGTCGTAATCAATTTTAAATTAGAAGTTTATTGATGTTTTTCATTTTTTTTTCTATTTAAAGGAGTTTCTTCCATTGAATATTCTAGATAAATATATAAAGATATTTTAAATTTGTAAAAATAAAAAGAAAAGAAAGAAAAAAGAAAAGAAATGTATAACTGTTATTTAGTTTTAAAAAGTTTAAAAACTATATCTGTACTTGACAGAATTTGTCACGGAAACTTTTATACATGTGGCCACAAAGGGGGAAAAACTTTGAATCGTTTATCAGAGAGGTGCGATTTCCCTCAGCACCGTTTCCTGCCAAATCCCGCGTTTAACTCAAACATGGCGACGAACAGACGAGGCAAGGAGGCAGAGACGCCTATGGAGGATGATGATGCATTTGTTTACGTGTTTGACAGAAGAGATAAAGATGCACCTGATGTTAAAATACCTACAGGAGGCTTATTTACCTTTGAAGATTTCAAAGAAAGGGTTAGAGAGGTGAGTTATGAAACGAAACATAGCAATGTTTACAAACAAAGCCTTGGTCATGTTGCTGATTACTATGCATATGGATTTGAATGCAATGTCTAGAAATAATGTAAAGAAATCATTGGATTTTGTAACTGAGCAAAGTATTCGTCAAGTCAATGGCAGGTAAAGTCACTTCACAGTTTGTCTAATGTAATAAATATGCATTGTATATAAATCGCCATCTGTAAGTGTAACCCCCCCCTTTTTTTGTAAAACAAAAGTTATTTAATAGCCTTTGAATGTGATAAAAAAAATTTCTATCAGTGCAATATTTAAACCACATTAATTGAATTATGTGATTAATGATTTTTATTTCCTATTTGTAGGCTTTGCAGATCAAGAAGAAAGATAACTTTGTTATTGCCACAACAAACAGAGAGGAAATTAAAGATGATGAAACTTGGGGTACATATAATGCACAAACTAAATATATTTACAATAAAAAGTATTCTTACTAGGGAGGCTTACTTATTAATAAGTCTAATACCTTTTATACCCAAAAAACTAAATATATTTACTATAAAAAGCTTTTTTACTAAGGAGGCTTACTTATGTCTATTGCCTTGTATACCACTTACTGAATTTATGCAAGTATAATTAAAACTAATTTTTTTGTATCTCAGATGATATAGATAATGGAGACACTCTCTATGTCCTAAAGAAAATTAACCAAGAGCTGTGTGCCCCAGCAAATGAAAGAGTTAATTTTGTGCCACATTATGACACCATCGTGAAGGGAGGACTTTATGAATACTATGCATCAGAAGGACAGAATCCACTACGTAAGAATAAAGTAGATTTTAAAGGGCCTAATTAAAGATTAGCCTTGATTAAAAAAGAAAACAAACAGAATTCAAAATTCATATATAGATTGTAAAAGGTCTGATGTTTGTTAATAATCAATATTTTAAACTTTATCCACAGCATATGCCTTTGCTGAGTTGATTGATAATGCATTATCAGCAACCGCAGAAAATACTGGACCAAGAAACATTGACATTTTATTGGTGAGTGATTTGTAACTTTATGCAGATAAATAGTGGGGGAAAAATTCTGATGCAGTACTTTGACAAGAACTGGATTGAGATATAAAATTGAGTAGTTTGTCTCAAGGACATTTTTTATGAAGATGGATATCTTTTTACTGAACAATGGACTTCAGAATTTACAAAGTACAAGTCATTGCAAAGTGGGTAAAACTCTTTCTCATTGTTTTGCAGCATTTTGATGATGGGAAGCCATCAAATAATGCCATATTTATAATCGATAACGGAAAAGGGATGACACCAAGACAGCTGAACAACTGGGCTATTTATCGACTCTCTAAATTCAAACGCAAAGATAAAAGAGGGAAAGTGTAAGTAATTTTTCTGAATGACTTACAAACTGACACCAATCACCCGTAAATGTCAAAACAAATGTGCTCATGAATTTGAACCTTTTTACTGAAATCAAATTTTTTGCATTGTTTAAGTAAATAAGTGACTGATTATTAATGTGATTGAAAGGAGCTTTATTGAGGGGGAGGATGATGATGAGGAAGTAGAACAGAAACAGGCTCCCCTGTGTCTGAACAGTGACATCTCGTACTTTGGTGTGGGAGGAAAGCAGGCTGTTTTCTTCATAGGAAATTCCACAAGGGTAAGAATTCGATAACCTTCAGAATTAAAAAAAATTGTTTTATATTTTTTATTAAGCATGTGGTATAGAAGATTTTTATCATCCATTTCATTATTTTGGAAACAAATATACATACGGTGGAAATATTGAACTTGCGTTTAATTAAACTACATGTATTCAGAAACTACTCTATAGATCTGTAAGCCCTATGTATTCTTCTGCATATCTTTAGAAATTTTCAAATTGAATATATTAATTGTTTATCGCAAATGTGGCTTTACTTTTACTTGAAGTATTATTGTGACTCGTAGATGATGACAAAGGCTATGGATTCTCAAGATATTCATGAGCTGACAATGTCGAAGGAGGAGTTCAAACAGAAAGAGATCAACAAAGAGTCTGTGTACAGTGGCTTCATCAGGAATAGAAAGGTGAAGCATTTTACTGCTATGCAAGGATGTAAAGAAGTGTTATTTTATCAACTCTTTATCAATGATGAAATGTAATAGACACATTCATGAACTATGACAAATGAATTGTAATTTAGGGGTAGGAAATTTTAATGAACTTGATTTTATGGTGTTGAAGGTAGGGGACTCATCTCACATACCATCAGAAAATGAAATCCTGCAGAACATCATTAAAGAAGAAAAGAAAAAACAGAGTTTTACTGTTGTTGAAATAGGTGGTATCAACCCAAGTCATGTTTTGTATCTCAGACATCATATTGCTGACTGGACAAGACAACTTGCGTAAGCTATATTTAATTTATTCTATCTTTAAAAGGAATAAAAATGGCTTTAAAAAGAATTGAGAAACGTTTTAAACTTGAATAGGTATCTTAATAACATTTATTTTCATAAATTTTTTTAAACAATTATCATAGAAATACATGTGGCAGATTATATATGTTTTAATAGCCCTCTCATCGTAATAAATATCTGTTATCTTTACAGGCATATTTACCATTACTACATCCATGGTCCTGAGGGAAATCGTGATCTAGAGGATGACATGGACAGACCCAACACTCCCTTCAACATCATCAATATCAGGGTACAGTCTTCCTTACTTGTCAGATTTACACACTGCATTGTACTTTGAAAAATATAATCAAGGAGACTATGTATTTAAAGGTGTAATTCAAAGTTCATCTTTTCTGACTGTCCTTTGTACTTTTTTGAGGGACAGAATTGTTTGGTTAGGAAAGCTTTTTCATATGATTGTACCATAAAGTCAATAATTTTTATGGGCATTTCATGTTATAATTTTTTGAATTGTAAAATAAAATCCATAAAAGCAACTTTTTCCCCAACCACAAAATTGAGATTTAACAAATTTTTAAGTAAATGATTTTATAACAAACAACTGCATCCTTTTATACTCTATGATAATCAGGAAAATGGCTTTACAGGTAAAGCTGAATGTAAAAGGAAAGCCAGCAACAGAAATCAACTTGCGAGACATACACGATGACATGCAATCTCTGTACGTCAGAAACTCAGCCAGTCAGTTCTTCTTTAAGGCCACAACAGAGGGAGAGGGGGTCGTAGAGGGAATTATCCGCTATCATCCATTTCTGTATGACAGCGAAACATATCCGTCAGATGTGAACGATCCAAGAGGTACTCCCTTTAGAAATCAGAATTATAATTAGTGTTTTTTGTTTACCATCAGACCTTCGTGTAATTTTAAAATATATAATAATGGTGTGATTTTTTTTAATTGCTGTTTTATTTGTAAAACCTGCATAATTTATTGAATAAACCAATGGGATTGAAAACAAAATTTAACAACATAGTGGAAATTTGGAATTATATACTAGATTGCATGAAATCACAAAAACTGGTTTTGAAAAATCATAGTAGCAGGTTACTTTGGACAGATGGTGGTACTGTGTACAAGAAAATGCCTTGGGAGGGACTTAATGTTATGTTTGTCGCACATTATTATTTCTCATTAATCAAGCAGTGAAATACCTTGAAGTAATCATATATAGATTTCCTCCTCAGTAGATATATATCTCTGTTAAATAAACATGTACATTTGACCTGTATGTACATTTCCAATGGTTAATTGTAGTAAATGTAAATTTCATGAGTTTGATGAACATGACTAGAGAGAAGCAGGCTGCTGTCAGCAAAGCATGACCAGCAAGGGGGATTGGCGTGTGATATATTTGAATGCTATTGGAATGGTAGATCTTATGAATTCCATACACCAGTATAGAAATAAACATAAGCAAATATTAAGACACAAGTTGATGAGTGGGATGTGATTTATTTGTTAATTAGATTCAGTAATAATGGTAACAATTAGGTTTGTAAATATAAAAATATAGAAATTTTGTTTATCCTGATTTTAATTGTTAAGTGATTTTGTAACCTAGACTTATTTTCTTAATACTTTTGATGTACTGTAGATTTGATTGGTGTTCTGAACCAAAGAAGAGCCGGACCATTGCAGCAGAATGCTGGAATAGGTTTGTGGACTTGAAATTGTTTTTGTATTACATTGTTACTTGATCTTGAGCTTTTGAACTGACATGTTTGAAAGGTTGAAAGTATAAAGCTTAGCTTCATGTAACTGAGGGGGTAAAAGCGATGAATTGTGTCAAAACTATGAAGCTTTGTTTGTTTACCTGGATATAAATATTTTGTTTCAGAATATCAGGTGTGCTGTTCACAAATGACCATTTCCAGGTCAGCACCAATAAGCTGACCTTTCTTGACCTGGAGATGAGATTACGAGATAAAAGCTCTATATTCAGTAGAGTAGTAAATGGACAGGTAAGTACTGGACATCCATCTCTGTTATAGGAATTCATAATAAAGAGGTTGTTTTATTGTTTACCTCTTCTCTTTGTAGACTGTGATAGCTTAGTTTGGAATCCATTTTTCAAAACATTGTTGTATTTTAGCATTCTGTTTTTCAGTAAAACACAATTCCTTCCATCTACCTTTATTCTCAATTAACACTTCCAATAAAAAGAGGAAAGGATACATTTGTGAATGTAAAGCTAAGAATTTACATGTTTGTTTGAATTAAGTGCAATAAGTCTTTGAATACATACATGAAGAGGTACATTCTTATTTGAGACTATGCTTTTACACCTTAATTGTTAATTAAGTTTATCTAGTACACCTAAATCACTTTAAAATACGTAATATGTTTGTGCAGGTATTTTAAATGCTAAGAGATGGAAGATTTAGCTGAATATTCATTTTATAACTAAATATTAAAAAAAAAAGCATTTACTTTTTTTATGTAGGAAAAGCGTACATCAATTGAGAGGGAGTTCTTAAACTGGTTAAAAGACTGTCATGAACAGTACGACAAACAGATCCACTTTACTGGGTATGCAGGTCAAGTGGTGAGAACAGACCTTCCCAAGCAGAGGCAAACCCCATGGAGCCGGTATAAAAGTGTGGTGTGGGACAACAAGACATTCAAAGTGGGGCAGATGGTTAGTCTTTCTGAATCAGAAAATTACCAATGATTGTTAAGATTTAAGGATGCTGATGATGGTAATCTAATGGAAGAAAAATAATGCATTGCAGATCAACACACTTTTTGATAAAAAGTTTGTAAATTTGAATTTACTGTTGTAACTAAGTCTGAAATATTGTTTGTACTTATGCTACAATTCTAGTATGTTGAAATTATTGTTCTGCACAGGTGAAGATACTGAGAACTACCCCTGTACTGCTGGGCACCATTAAGAATTTCTATCTCTATGGAGAGCATGAAGAGGACACTTTTGCTACAGGTGAGCAGCTTATCTACAGAAAGTCAAGTGGAGTATGGTAATGCATATGGTGAAGTATATGTGTCAACCTTTCCACACTAGAATTTAACAGTTTTGCCACTGGTGAAGTATTCGAAGAAGGGAGGGCATATTTGCTGCTGTCTGTCCGGTAGGTATGTCTGTCCGTCAGTCCACATTTTCTTCGCAACCGTTGCACATACTGAAATGAAATTTGATATATCAGATAAATATCTAGGTCAAGTTCAGTTTTGGGTACAATCACACCATTTTTGACAGAATTATCCCCCTTGGTTCCAATTATTTGCAGTTTCCGTTTTTGAAATTTAGTATACAGATTTTTCAGTGTGTCAGAGTTATGCCCCTTGGATTCCAATTACTTGCAGTTTCCGTTCATTTTCTTCAATTAGGTTGCACATACTGAAATGAAATTTAGTATACAGAATAATCAGATAAATATCTAGGCCAAGTTATGTTTTGGGTATGGTTGCACCATTTTTGACAGACTTGGAAAAATTCTAATTTGGGGGGAGGGGGGCATAATTTTTACAAACATATCTTGTTGTTTGGTGTGTCAAAGGATGAAATGTGTAATAGCTTGGAATTGACTAGGAAATATTTTCTGTTACTGTTGATATTTGTTTGGCTCTTATGGCACTTTTCAGAATAAAGTTTGTCTTGAAAACTATGGAGGATATGTTAGCAATGACATGAACATTGCATATATAGCATCTTGCATACTTTTGATAATTGGATCCTCTGGAGGCAGGAACCTCAAGCTTTATGTTTGAATTCTGTTTATACAGGTGGTGAGATTGAGATCCAGCAGGAGCCACAGTCTCTGTATAATGAGGTCAGGGTGGTGCCACTGTCTAGACTGGACAGACTGTGTGGTCCCGCCTCCGTCAAACGATACTTAGAGGAGGAGGAGTCCAAGTAAGGAAGACTAGATTATGGCTTATCACAAGAGCTTAAAATGTCTCACATGTTTTTGATAGACTAGAAGGTTATTGTGACATTGTATTTATATTATAATATTAGATTGCCTGAATCATTGATTGTTACCTGGCCTGAAGGTGATATCGTCAAACCAAATGAAAAAAGACCAGCAGGAAAAACCATTGGTATGTTATCTAGACACCATAAGAGTAACACTATCATGGTTAGTATATTTACTTGTAAGTTTTCAAGTGAGAAATCACTGTTTATGTATTGGAATTACAAGTGATAAGTATCACCATAAGATTTCCTTGCATTTATTACATGTACAAAGAAAACAACATTTTCTGTGAGGTGAAATTTCTAATGATAACCAAAGTATACTTATATGAGATTTACCTGAGATCTTAAACAATGAGATTTTATTTGAAATATTGGACATGTAAGTTTCATCCATAGTCAAGATGCATGCATATGTGCCAATGAATGATCTACCTTTTAATCTTCTGAGCCAAAGGCTCAAAGAGCTAATGCTATGGCCATTTGTGTGGTGTGCGGTGTATTAACTTTTTAGAAATGGGCCATTTTGGCCAATCAATGTCAAATTTTTCACAGGGTATCCTTGGCCCAAGGGCTACCCTTTATATTAAAATAAGGGTTGCCATAAACAATAATCAGGAAAACAAAACCAAAAGTACTGGTTGCTAAAAAATCTTCTCCAGAACCACCAGGCAGATTTTCACCAAAATTACATACAAGGATCAGGATATGTTGAAGACTAAAAATTGTTCAAGGCATGCCCTTGGGCAAAGGGCGTGGTCCAAGGTCACTTCAAAGTTGACCTAAATTTACAAATAATAAAAAGTTTATATTTTGCTTACTATTAGGACTAGGATCATCAAATCTTGTAAGTTGATGCATCTCAAACTTCACATTATGTTAACAAAAGTAGGTCACGGTGACCTACTTTTTAAATTTTGTGGGCATTTGTTTTCAAATTGATTTGAAGGCATAAGGCCTATGATCATCAAACTTTGTCAGTTGATGCATCTTGGGTCCTTGAACAATGTCAGCTTAAAAGTAGGTCACTGTGACCTACTTTTTGTTTATGACTAATCAAAACATTTAATCCAATTATTTCAACACTGAGAGGTTTAGAATCATCAAATCTTGTTAATTGATGCATCTTGGGACCTTAAAACTTTCTAAAAAAGCAGGTCACCGTGACCTAATTTTTGAATTTTGCAGGCATTTGTTTTCGATTTGTTTGAAAGGCATATTTTGATTACCTTCAGACCTAGGATCATCAAACTTGGTCAGCAGATGCATCTTTGGACTCTGAAAAATGTCGACCAAAATGTAGGTCACTGTGACCTACTTTCAATATTTTATGGCTATATTTTAGTATCTTAGGTATTTATTGGGTTAGAATCATCAAACTTTGTGTGTTGATGCATCTTGGGTTTTCGGAGAGTTAAGACCAAAATTTTGGTCACGGTGACCTACTTTTGACATTTTATGGCTTTATTTAAGTGATTATGGTACTTATTGGCTTAGAATCATCAAACTTTGTGAGTTGATGTGTCTTGGGTTTTCGGAGAGTGATGACCAAAAAGTAGGTCACAGTGACCTACTTTTGACATTTTATGGCTTTATTTAAGTATCTACGGTACTTATTGGCTTAGAATCATCAAATTTTGTAATTTGATGCATCTTGGGTTTTCGGAGAATGATGTCAAAAAAGTAGGTCACTGTAACCTACTTTCGACATTTTATGGCTGTATTTAAGTATCTATGGTACTAACTTGTTTAGAATCACTAAACTTTGTTTGTTGATGCATCTTTGGTTTTTACAGAATGTCGATCAAAAAGTAGGTCATGGTGACCTTCTTTTGAATATCTCAGGTACTTTTTGGCTTAGAATCATCAAACTTTGTCAGTTGATGTATTTTGGGTTTTCAAAGAATGTAGACATAAAAGTAGGTCACAGTGACCTACTTTTAAATATCTCAAATACTTATTTGCTTAGAATCTTCAATCTTTGTTTATTAATGCATCTTGAGTCCTCAGAAAACTTCAATCTTAATATAGGTCACTGTGATGTACTTATGGTTTTTTATAGCTTTATTACTAAAAATATTTTTAGTCATTATTGGCTAAGAATCATCAAACTTTGTCAGTTGATGCAACTTGGGTCTTAGGATACTTAAGGTTAGAGGCTTCAAATAGAAGTGATAGATTGTACAATTTATCAGAAGAGCGATTCAAGGCCCTTGGGTCTCTTGTTATTTTGATGTTTGAGGTTTAGTCAGTTTCCCCTATAATCCTAGAAAATGAGATTATATGAGAGAAAAGGGATTTTATGAATTGTACTGATTTTATAGGTGCCATAAAAATAGAAATCGAAAACAGAAAAGGAGAAAAAATACAAAAACTGCCAGGAACCACTGCTCATGCTTCCCAGAAGAAGCTGCTCGTGGAATTAAAAGTTGTATGGCATAGTAAGTCAAGATTCCACTTCTAGTTATACAGAAAACGGAGGATTTTTATTTGTAAAATTAAAATGATTTTTATTGAAATTACATGTATTGTACCAACTTTAAATGTACAAGACTGTATTGGTTGCTAGGTCCCAATGGAGATCAAACCATTGTATCACACATCAGTCAGCATGGCAAGACGTGGCCCTACTGGTTCAGGAAAATGGGTAAAATTTGATCATAAAAAAGTAAATCATATCAAAAAGAGATGTAAATTAACACTGTAAAGAAATTATTGATTTAAAGTTGTTTAAATCCTAGAAAGATGTAGATATAAATGCTTAGACTAAACTGTTTTTTTTTTTGTATTTTTAGAGAACATCCACAACTTGGGTCCCCACACTCTGCAGCTACAGGTTGTGTTAAATGAGAGTGGATCTACCATTTATGCAGGGAAGAGTCTCCCCTCTCATCACATCAAATTCACAGTCACTGGTATGGAAAATAAACAGATTCAAAGCACTCTTAAATTCTTTATTCCACTCTTATACATGTAAATCTTCTCAAAAGGGAGAAATATTGGAAACCTTATTTTCTTAATCAGAATTCTTTCGTAATAGCTTTGTATAAAGTAAATTAACATGTTAGAGAAAGCTGAGTGGATTATTTGTATTATTTTAATGAAATCGCCTGTAGCATATCTTTGTTTTAACACATGGATTCTGTTAAATAGAGGGAGAGCCAGAAAAGTTTACCATGGGGATGTTGGAGGGTCCCTTCAGAATTGGACAGCCATTCCAGATACCACTTGTGTTCCGAGATGCATTCAACAACATCACCAAACCACTCCAGTCATCTACACCAACCATTCAGGCCAGGTGTGTCTACATGTTCCTTGTATTCTAGTATTCTAAATTTGAAACTTGAGATATTGTTGTATGGGGAAGACTGTGTAAGCTTAAGCTACATGTTATTGAAATTCTGGTTCTCAGGCCAGCGCACATCCATTTTTACGTAGCCGCATTACTTATTTTATTGTATTTTTGATAAAATAAAAAGTTGGTATTGCGGAGACTAATCCGGAAAAAAGTTCAGTTCTCACTTTTTTGTAGTTTAGTACTTAAATATCACTTCAGGTAGCATTTGCGAAGAGCTTTGGCTACTTTGACAGTCTTCGTTTAAGAATACATTAGAAGACATTGCCTATGTGTTCAAATGTTGATAAGCGATGGAGAATGCAAACCTTTTGATCAGACGTGGAAGGTGTATCTGTGAACAAAGAATTTTTATCATTATTTTAAAGAAAATTAAGAAATTAAAGTAAAAAAAAAATACCTCTCTCATCTACTTTATTGCCAATAAAATGATAAATAAAATGCCTCCTGCCTGCATCTGTTTTGGAGAAAATTGGCCTGAGAACCAGAGAATTAAATTTATATAGCCTAAGTTATTGTATGTGTTTATGTGTACATTTTCAGGGATCTTGACATTTCTTATGAGAAAACTGTAGTTAAAGGAAGCAGCCTGATCTTGTCAGGAATTGTAGCAAAAGGTGTCATCAGTGAGAAACACACAGGGGTAAGGGGCATGAGGCACCAGAATGCATTTCTCTATTAGAGAAAAAAAAATTAAAAAATCATGATATAGACTTTCACATCACAGGATATGTTTTTTTATGTTTAACAGTTTGTACATCTGTTTCATTCAATTTCTATGTAAATTTCAGAGCTATGGAGTTACTATTACAGTCCCAGGACTAAGAGAAGATGCACAAGCTCTGAAAATCAGAATGTTGCCAGGTGTGTGTTCTAATTTTTACACACGCTATGTTAAGAAATGTGCTTTATTTCAGTAAAGCTTTGATAGGACAAGTGGTTATCCTCATAAAAGTCACAGAAATACATGTATTTACCGAGTGTACATGTTTAGAAGTGCTCATAATTTATGTTGTGCTTGTTTTCATTAGGACCGCCCAAGGTTTTGAATGTGAAACCAGAGGAGAAAATCACTATAGAGAATGGTACAGCCCCGGTGTTCAGGGTGGAAGTGTTGGACTTGTCTGGCAATATTACCACAGACAAAAATCTCACAGTTACCTGTAAGGTAAATATCGCAATGATTGTGTTTAAGGTGTTTAAAAAATTTCACTGTCAGTGGTAGGTTAAATTAAGATATAAAACAGATGTGAATATCTGCAGATAAAAGTACACTGGACAAGTATATACATACGAAGCTCAACATGTATGTTACTAAACTCTTTGATAGGCACACTGTAATCTTCCATTTTCAAAAATTTAACTTCAAACAAGTTCTTTTTAAGATACTTTGAGCATTTCTTTGTAATCCTCGCTGTTAATAGTAAAAGCAGAGAAGCTATTTAAATTGTCACAAAGAAGTCTTGTGAACATTTTTGTCAGTTTTTCTTTTAAGATAAGTTTGCATAAATATTTAAAACAATGATAAAAGTCAGACTATATTGAGTAAATTTTCTGTTACAGTTTACTGGTACTCCTACTTCCCCCACCTACTCCCTGGACTGCTCTGCTGCGGGGTGTGGGAACATCACAGGGGAACCCATTCTCCTCAAAAAGGTCAAAGACAAGCAGGAGCTAACAGCAAAGTTTGAAGTTACTGTAAGTAACAGGAAGTATTTTGTAGTGACATTTATATGTCAGCTGCATGTATAAAATAAATTTTGTATTGATGTGTACATGTATTGCTTTCAAAAAGATAAAAATTTACAAAATAAGACCTGTATTTTTTCAGAATAAGAAGGACATACCTGCTGTTGAGCGATCAGTACTTGTCACTCCCAGTAACTCAATATCCCACATCGAGATTAAACAGGAAGAGAACAAGAAAAAGAGGATGCTGAAACAAGGAGAGAGCATCATGGGAATAGCAGGGGAATCCATCACAGGATTGAGTGAGCCAACTCTTAAATTCAATACATTCAAGAAAATTGCTCTTCCAATAAGAAAGCTCTTGCATTGATAGTGTTTATACATTCAATGTGTTTCATTAGTGCTCATTACTTCTGAATGCCACAAAATCAGATTTTGTGATAAATTGTTGCATTATTCACATCATTTTCCCCCCACTGTAATCATTACTTCTGGAATCAAACATTATACCAATCTTTGCAGCTTTCGTGTTATATGATGAGGCTGGCAGGACTGTCACTGTAGATGACAAAATTCTCCCCAAGATTAAGGTAGGAAAAATCCTGAATTCAAAGAGGTAACTGTCTGATTGTTATTATTTCCAGATTTGATAGTTTTTTTTCTACATAGAAAAGTATTTTTCAATCTGAAGTCTGGATACTGAAGGGTCTTTGTACAAGTGTAAAAGTTTGACAAAAGTTTGATGATGCATTGAAAATATTAAGTTTGTGTCATTTAGATGGGAATAGTGAAAAGATTGGGGGATGAAAAGGTATGGACACATTACTATTGAAACTAATAGTTTACATATCTTCTTTCCATTTTAAGATAAACTGGACACCCAAATTAAACCAGGAGATGATCATGTCTGGGAATCTGCCCCCAATCAAAGTCCCGTCCTCTGTCACAGATTTGAAATATTGCCAGGTGGCCATTCATGACAAATCTAATGTAGAGTTCAGCTTCACCGTCAAGTAAGAATCGATGTTTACTTCAGTATCAGGTCATGATAACATATTTTGGAGTTGTGTAACTTTAGAAGTACAGGACTGGCAACAAAATTATGTGGAAAAGAATGAGCTTGTTTTATGATTTGATGTTCGTGTCCTAGTGATTATAAAGTAAAAGACTATTTGAAATACAGAAATATGCAGTTTTTCACATGTATAATGTACATGTATATGTAGATTGAAGATGAAAAAAGTGACCTACATGCATGATAACATGTATTTCAGTGCTCTGCCTGCCGAGCCAAACCAGATCAAATGTAAATGTCAGGGACCCGCTGCAGTACAAATAGGGGAGATGTTGAAACATGAAATACAGATCACCGTCAAGGACAAGTTTGGAAATGAAATTACAGATGTAAGCACATGGGTAGTTTAAAGAATTTCAAAGCTTTACAACTGAAATTTATGTGTATTGTAATTTTGTAGGATCAGATCTTTGATTTTTTGGTAGATCATTTAATGACAATCAATTGCATGTAGCATTTCATCTTACTGTACGTATATCACTTTTTTAGCTTCCAAAGAACTCTGCACATGAATTCCAAGTGACAGGGGATGGCTTACAAGAACAGTTAGTCAAAGTGACTTCTAATAAGGTAACAAGTGATAAAATTCTGAACTTCTGTTTTACTCTTTAAAATTGCAAATGAAAAGAATATTAACAAGATTTCAAAGTGTTTAAATGCCATAAAATTAGAAATTGGTATTCTACTTCACCAAAACTTTTGTACTTTAAAAAAAACAGCTTCATGCATATTTATTTGATAAAGAAGGGGATATTTGATGATATGATGAGGACTGGGATGGAATATGAAGGTTATTTGGAGTTTAGAGATAAAATTGTTCAGTCAGAATTTTGCTCTGTTGTAAACTTGTAATCCTTCTTTACAGAATGGGTTTGCGATCAACAATGTACAGTTTGAGGGAGGGAAGATAGGCACGAAGGACCTGAAGGTGACCTGGCGGGATCTGAGGGACTTTGTCAGGATTGAGATGGTAGCTGGTCCCCCTGAGGCACTTAGTCTGCCCGGCTGGGACTGTGAGGAGGTAGATTATCTGTATTTATGAAATGATATTGACAAACATTTGACAAAATCATTTTCAAGATTTTAAAGACAATTTATAAAGATGTTCACATCAGTTAAAGAACAGTGGAAATGAATGGTAATGTAATCCTATAAATTGGTCCTCTCATCCCTACGTTATAAATATAAAATTTTGTATTACAGACCCTGACAGTACTGAATGAGAGTAAACTCCCTAGATCTATAGTGGTACAGCTTTGTGATCAGTTTGGAAACCCCTCGAAATTGGCCGACGTCAGAGTACAACTAACTAAAGAGGGTAAAATAAAGGTAACAAGAATAATTATGCTCAATTATTATGTATCACATGGATAAAAAACAAAATTTCATCCACCACCTGTATAGAGGAAGACTATATTACAAGTACTAGTTTTTGTTTTAATTCTTGATGCACTTGAAACATTTCAATTGTTCTACATAAAACCATCACTACTTTTAGCTGTATCCCCCACCAACTCCTCTGAAGACCAATGCACAGGGACAAGTGGACTTTGGGGTATTGACTGTATCAGGACCAAGGTACATATACATGTTGTTACAGTAGAACTCTTTTAATTCGAACACGGATATAGCGAATTCATGGATATAGCGAAGTCATCTTGGATCCCCATCTATATAGATTTAATGAATTTGTTATATGGATATAATGAATTACGGATATAGTGAAGTAATTTCTTAGGTCCCAGTGACTTCGTCATAACCAAGTTTTGCTGTAGTTATTACAGCTGAAGTTTGAGAAATATTGCAGTTACATAATTACATGTGGTATTAAGAGAATGGATAGCATATATATTAATTTTAAGTCTGATGATTAATAAAATAATGAAACTGTCCTAAGAAATTCTGAAATGATTGCTTGCAGCGTAAAAATGATAATTTTTTTTACATGTGAGGTTAATTGGTTCACTTTCTTAGAATTGTTTTATTTATATGCAACACATTGCGGAACACCTTTTCATGATTTTGATTTTGATTTTATGTTTTCTATTTTCCTCCCTTGTAGAGGCAACTATGAACTCCAGCCAAAAGCATTCCATGGCAAAGCAGATCCTATTCTTGGTCCTAAAATCTCCATTCAGCTTCAGCCGAATCTGATGAAGCCCACTTCTCTATCAGTAGAGTATGATAAGAAGGCAAACTTTGTGGTGGGAGAAAAACTACCAGGTGAGTGGCTTGTAAGCAGATTTAAAGAGACTGGGGGTGGCAGCCATTTTCAGACTATTTCGATCACCTTTAAAAGAAGAGCTCCATATAAATATATACAAAAATGATCAAATTTTAAAACTAAAATGAATGAATTTTTCTTTACCAAATGATAGTTGACAGCTTAAGATACCGTATCTAAAAAAAAATAAGTTAAATCTGGTGGTTAATTTGTGTTTAATTTGTTGACCCCCAAGCCTCCTTAACTCATTTTGTTTTTTTATTTACATTTTATATTAAACCAAACTCTTGTTGCACTTTTCAGTAGATTCTATACAGTCCACAGAAACTTACCAATTGTAGTCAACTTGTGTCTTTCGATACAAGGAACATCAAGATAAGTAACTTGATTCCATTGTGTTACGTCTCATTCACAGAGTTTACAGTTAAAGTCCTGACAGAGGATGATCAGCCCATGGCCAGTGCTAAAGTGTCCAGTCTGTCCCTCAAGCTGTGGAAGATGGACGCCAATGTAGCCAGTGGTCCGCCTTCACGGGTAAGTAAGATTGATAATCATAAGAAACAATTTTGTAAACAGACAGACTCAAGAAGAAAAATGAAGTTCACTTGAATAAAAGTGATTTGCAATAAGATGTCCTATGCTGGTAAGATTGTTGAATAAATTTCAGCTAAATTTGACCAGTTACAAAATCTTTTTACAGGCAGTATCCCATAGTCCTGAGGCAGTGAAGGGAAGCCCAGGTGTGTTTCTCTTTAAGGAGAGGAAAACCCCCGAGAGTGCTGCTGTACACCAGATCATGATCACATACTATGATGGCCAGTACGAGCTGTTCAGCAATGTGGTAAGTGGGGGATTTATATCATAGGATGGGGAAAGTTTAGTACAGTCTTCATGAAAACCTGAGACGAAGGGTTTCCCCAAAACAGATTAATCCCTGAATTATTTCTTTAATATGTTTCATTTCTTAATTTCAGATGACAGTTCACATCAAACCAGCCCCTCCCATGCAGTTATTACCAGTAGACAACCCGGGCACTCCCACAGTGTCTAACACCAAGGCAACCACGGCCAGATGTGTGGTCCGTCATCTTAGACTAGAACTCAGGGTAGGTCTACATGTACTTGTTTTATGAAGTGAATCTACTCTTTATGGGCTTTTTAAGCAATTTTGGTTTTCTGTTTATTTCAGTATCGAGTTATAAAGAGGAAATGTAAAATAATTTTGTGAAGACTAAACACATGTATGTAAGAGAACAGCAAAAATTATGCTTTGAATTCATTTTATCTTTGCTGGTTACAGGATCAGCATGGTAATGCATCTGGTACAGGATACAATGGGAAAGTGAAAATAGAGATTTGTGGACCAGAGGATGTGACAGAGATCCCATGCTTCGTTGGTGGCAGCAGAACTCTTGAAATACCCTTAAACAATGGAGCTTGTGCCCTCAATGTAAGAATGTCTCGTCAAGACTCAATGAGGAAAAAACATAGTATAGAAAAGCTAGATTCAATCAAAAAATTTTCCAGTCAAATTGATCAATTGAAAACACAGCAAATAAATTAACCAAATACATGTATTTTGAAGGTTTATTTTAACACTATGCTTCTGAATTTAAAGAGATATATATACTTGTACATTTTGGAATACTCTTGTAGAACCTGACTATACAGGAGAATGCCCCAGGCCAGGACGGACAGGAGTACCTGCTTCGCTGTAATGTCGTGTGTTCTCTGATTCCTAGGAATAAATCCATACCACCACTGGAGATACCTTTCCTCTTTTACAATGGTACTCACATTTTAAGTTGTAAAACCGATTTACTTCCTACCATTTAGATTTAATGAAGAAGGGGAAGAGGAAATGCTAAACTGCACAATTTGAATGTATATAATATACCAAATCTGAAGCTGGTTTCCTGCATTCATTGTCTCTCTACTTATACCTGTGAACCATCAATTCATCTCTGTTTGCAGATGTTAATACAAGAAATTGAATATTAAGTTCCTTGATTTACATACAGTAGCTTTTGTGCTAAAGTACTTTGCATGATTCATTAGCTAGAGGGAATAGCTTTTTTTTGTGATAAGAAAAATATTTAACATTAGAGTGACTGTGTTTGTGTGTACTTCAGAACTTTATTCTATTGTCTGTTTGAGCAAGCCACTTGCTTACTTGGATACATGTCCCTGTACTCCCTATTTACTGTACTTTTAGATGTGAAGAAGCAGAGTCAGATGTCCCAGCTGTCCAAACAGAGAGATAACCTTCAGAAAGTGATCAACACTTACCGCTCACTGTTCGACACAACAGAATTGCTTACCAAGGAGCTACAAAGTCAGTGTTATACACAGACTTCTCTGTAAATGTACCCCATTGATAGTAAATTTTGAAGATAGACACTTAGAGACAGAAATATGTTTTATTGCAATTATTGTTAACAAACTGTACTTAATTTTGCTCTAGTTGTATTTTAGCATTAATCAGACTGTTTCTTTTACACTTATAGAACAACTTACCAGCATTCAAAACCATATTCAAAATTATTGTTAACAAACTGTACTTAATTTTGCTCTAGTTGTATTTTAGCATTAATCAGACTGTTTCTTTTACACTTATAAAACAACTTACCAACATTCAAAACCATATTCAAAATCTGCTTTTTGTATGCTAATTTATGATTTCCCTTATTAGATGATAATGAAATTATTGCCAGATACATTTTTAGCTCACCTGAGTCGAAGGCTGAAGTGAGCTTTTCTGATCACATTTTGTCCGGCGTCCGTCTGTCCGTCTGTATGTCCGTCTGTCTGTCTGTACGTAAACTTTTCACATTTTCGACTTCTTCTCAAGATCCGCTGGTGGGGTAATTTCAACCAAACTTGCCACAAAGTATCCTTGGGTGAAGGGGATTCAAGTTTGTTCAAATAAAGGGCCATGCCCTTTTCCAAGGGGAGATAATTATGAATTAGAGAAAAATTAATGGCATTTTAAAAAAATCTTCTTCTCAAGAACCACTGGGCCAGGAAAGATGGAACTCATGTGGAATCATCCTCTTGTAGTGTAGATTCAAGTTTGTTCAAATCATGACCCCCGGGGCTAGGGTGGGGCCAAAATGGCCGTTTGTTTTGAAGTTTTACATAGGAATATATAGGAAAAATCTTTAAAAATCTTCTTCTCAAGAACCACTGGGCCAGGAAAGATGAAACTCAAGTGGAATCATCCTCAGGTAGTGTCGATTCAAGTTTGTTCAAATAATGACCCCTGGGGCTAGGGTGGGGCCAAAATGGCCGACCCAAGTTTTACATAGGAAAATGTAGGAAAAATCTTTAAAAATCTTTTTCTCAAGAACCACTGGGCCAGGAAAGATGAAACTCATGTGGAATCATCCTCAGGTAGTGTAGATTCAAGTTTGTACAAATCATGACCCCTGGGGCTAGGGTGGGGCCAAAATGGCCGACCCAATTTTTACATGGAATATTTAGGAAAAATCTTTAAAAATCTTCTTCTCAAGAACCACTGGGCCAGGAAAGATGAAACTCTTGTGGAATCATCCTCAGGTAGTGTAGATTCAAGTTTGTACAAATCATGACCCCCTGGGCTAGGGTGGGGCCAAAATGGCTGACCCAAATTTTACATAGGAATATATAGGAAAAATCTTTAAAAATCTTCTTCTCAAGAACCACTGGGCCAGGAAAGATGAAACTCATGTGGAATCATCCTCAGGTAGTGTCGATTCAAGTTTGTTCAAATCATGACCCCCGGGGCTAGGGTGGGGCCAAAATGGCCGACCCAAGTTTTACATACGATATATATTGGAAAAATCTTTAAAAATCTTTTTCTCAAGAACCACTGGGCCAGGAAAGATGAAACTCATGTGGAATCATACTCAGGTAGTGTAGATTCAAATTTGTTCAAATCATGACCCCCGGGGCTAGGATATGGCCAAAATGGCCGACCCAAGTTTTACATAGGGAGTTATAGGGAAACCTTTTAAAATCATCTTTTCAAGTAATTCAAAGCTATGATTAGTGATATTAATATGGAATCATCTTCAGGTAGTGTAGATTCTAGTTTGTTCAAATCATGAACCCCTGGGGGGTTAAAACAAGCCCCCCCCCCCCCCCCCCCAGTAAACTTTCAGTTCTGATCTGATATGTGCTTTTTCCTAGCCAATGTGCTCGGGTGAGCACTGTGGCCCCTGGGCCTCTTGTCATATGTATGACTGAGATATACTTGTTGTAGATAAGATTATAAAGAACTTTCAAGGATAAGTTTCTTTTGTTTAGTTTAATGAATAACTCTATTTCAGCATCTGTCAGAGAGGCAATTCAGGAGGAAAACAAAATCAGAGAAGAGCTTCAGAAACTGAAAGTCAATCTGAGTCAATCATTAACTGTACGTTAGATAGATTAAAATCAAAAGTTGATTTTACTTGGCAGAACTTTCAATCACCCAGTAAGTATGTTTCCTATCTTTTCTTTTTAGATGCCAAATATCGAAAAACAGATAGAGTCTAAAAAGTTAGAGAAGGAAAAGTACTTGCGAACAAACAGGCGAACCTGTGGACTACAACAGCTACCTGGAAATCCAGACATTGTAGGAAAGGTGAACAAAATAATACTCCTTTGTTTATATTGCATATTTGAAATGCATTTTTAAACTTCCAATTTGCATCTTAAAATTTGGCAAAATAAAATTTTATACAAATTTTTAATATGGTTATTATACCCCACGCAACAAGTTGATTCCTTTATTTGATATTCTTTATTTCCTTATTCCTTGGCAAGTTGATTCCTTTATTTTCCCGGGAATTTCTGCACTTTTCAACTTTAATTTTGGGCAATATCTTGAAAATAGAGATGAATAGTTTGTCAGCGCAACTCCTCATAAACCGATGCACACAATTTTGCCAAACTTCGCAGATATTAAGCATACAATGTGTAGATGTGCATATTGCCAGGAAATTCTGATTCCTTTATTTTTTCTGGAAATTTCCGCACTTTTACACTTAGATTCTTGACTGTTTCTTGAATATAGAGATGAATAGTTTGTCAGCGGAACTCCTCATAAACCGCTGCACACAATTTCGTCAAACTCTGCAGATATTACGGACACAATATGTAGATGTGCATATTACCAGGAAATTCTGATTCCTTTATTTTGTCCGAGAATTTCCGCACTTGTGATGTGTATGTGAGCTTGCTCACCTTTTCTTTCATTTAATTAGAATGTCATAAAAGAAGATAAAGCCCTTTTCTGTGATAATCAGACAAAACTGAAATTTTTTGGTTAAAATATAAAACTGCTTTTAATAAAAAATCATTTTACCATGTATTTAGATTGGACATTTGGCGGAGATAGAAGATCCTGATATAGCCAGAGTGTTGTCATGGCACATGTCATCTGACATAGACTGTGTGGTCACCAAGACAACCAAAATGGTAATCAAAATGACTTTTCAGTAATGCAGTATTTTGAAACATAGCTTTGATACACATGTATGTGTATTTTTTTGTATTTATTTACATGACACTCAAACTTTTCCAGGCCAAGGAGGTGTACAAGCAAACCAATGGAAAACAACAAGTCCTGCCTATTGACTCTATCTTCAAGAAAAGCTTACCAGACTGGAATAAGTAAGATTTTTTTTGTTCTGTATGGAGGAATCTCTATAAGATACATTGTCAGATAAACTAAGGATAATATTACATGCATTAGGTCATTAGTAAATTACTCTTCATTTAAATTGATGTGTTACCCATACAAGTTTCAATCAAACTACAATAAGAGCAAATTTGAGTAAAGGCAATTTAATTTCTTTAAGTAAATGGACAGGTATGTTCGTTAAAATATTCTTGTATTTAGATGGGTTTTTTGTTTTTTTGTTTTTTAATCATCTTCTTTTTAATCACACTGCTATATTTTCCAGACCTCTTCCTCACATTCGATACAGATCAGGTTTTGGTAACCCAGCTTATGCTTTTTTTTCCCTGTTTTTTAATCATCTTCTTTTTAATCACACTGCTATATTTTCCAGACCTCTTCCTCACATTCGATACAGATCAGGTTGGAAGCCTCCTGGTAACCCAGCTTATGCTAGAGGTTTTCTACAGTTCCCTGGTCATAAAGAGGAATGTCAAATAGGTATAATTATACATGTAGATTGTTCAACTATTTTATAAGTTAAAAATTTAATAGATGATCCATCTTACAATGTTGACTGGATTTTACATGTACATACATGTATTTAGATCTGATTTTTTTTTCAGTCTTTGGTATGTTATTGGGGGATACCCTAATTCTGGATGATCTGAATTCTGCCAATTCTTATCGACAGGAGGTAAATTTGTAAACTATAATTTGTAACTTTGTAACTTTGTTAAGATTTGTCATTGTTCAAGCATTTTGCAACGTTCACTTCTTATTTTAATAGTCTCCTTAAAATGAAATAAATCTCTCACTTTTCCTATTCAGTGTCCAAAAAAAAAAAAATTAAAAATGAAAAAAAAAGGAATTTTTATATACATGTATAATATGGCTTAAAAACTTTTTTTTTTTTTTTTTTTTTTTTCAAACAGATTGTGAAATTCACGCATTGTCCAACAATTCTTACCAGAGAAGGGGATCGAATAAGGAGCAATGGCAAGTTTGGAGGTTTGATGAATAAAGCGGTTCCTTTTGAGAAGCTGAAGGGGGCAGTGTTTGGAGAACCACTTCCTCGTCAGTACAAAGAGGCCGAGGCAGTTCTTGGTAAGCACAGAGACTGTAGTAAGGAAATACTCATGTTCATAGTACAATATATTTGTAATACTTGGGTTCTCTGAGGGGACAGGGTTTTTTTTTTATTACAGAAGAAGTTGGTTTCTTCTTATTTATAGCAATTTATTCATAGAACAAATGGTACATCAGACTGGAATTTTTAAATTTAAAAAGTTACTTTTAGTAAGAAATAAAGAACTCATTTACAGGCATGTAACATAGATCATTTATTTTTTATAAACCAACTCAGAAAAAAAATGTGAAAAAGAATTTTTATGAATTTCAAATTTAGAAACCCTCCAGAGACTGAAAGTGGCAATGCAAAAGACAGAGAAAGCCAAAGAAGAACTGAAAGAGCAGTCCAGCTACATAGAACTTCCCGAGATGAAGATCAAAAAGAAGGAATGCCAGGAGGCAGAGAAACAACTGAAGGAAATAGAACAGAAATTAGGTAAAGCTGAAATAGGACAGAAAATAGGTAAAGCTTGACTATTGTATAGTAAGTCTGAAAGCTGTTAACTGAGGGAAATACTGTACATGTAGCATAGAAATTAGGTAAAGCTTGGCTATCAATAGTAAAACTGAAAAAAGTATAACAGAAATTAGGTATATTTGGCTATGGAATACTAAGCCTGAAAGTTGTTAATTGAGGGCAGTAAAAATGAAATTGGGTAAAGTTTGGCCATTGAATAGTAAAGTCTGAAAGTTGTTAATTGAAGGAAATAGAACAGAAAATTAGGTAAAACTTAACTATTGTATAGTATTAAGCTTGTAGTCCATTATTTCACAGAATATTTTAATGAGGTCATCAGATTCATAGAATGTATTTTTCCTTCAGGTATGACATCCACACCCCCCAGATCTCGCACCCCACAAGTCACCCCACCTGTGTCTGAGGCTGCCACGCCCAGTAAACGGTCCCGCCTCACCAATCGTACCCCTGTCAACGGTACAGAGACCGCCCCCTCCCCTAGTCCCCAGTTCACCCCCACCAGACAGAGTAAAAGACTAGCCTCCATCACCCCAACATCTGAGGACAGTAGAAAGAAGCTACGAAGAACGTGAACATGGTATATACATGTATATTGGACAGTGTTCAGAAATCATGTTTGACAGTTGTAAAGGGCATTGATCCAAGACAGAGAAATTTACAAAATGGCAGCTGAAAATAATCATAGGAATGATTAACAATTTATTGCATTAATACAAATATGTTGAACTACTTTTGACTGTACTGTAGGAAAAGCACCAGTAACATGGTAGGGGGTTGTACATTGTAGCATTGGTATTTGGGATTGTAATTTGTTAATCATTTTAAACAGATTAGTGATGATATCAGAATAGAAGATGTATATGTATATCAAAATGGGGGTTCATCTTGAGACCTAGATGTATTTTTCAGTATTATTGTACAAAGATTGAGGTTTTAAATACTGCTGTAATGTTTATAATCTTGATATTCTGGGTTTTTTTTTCGAGTTGATAGACCTAAATTTCAATTTGCTTTCTTCCAGTTGAAATCAAATGGGTCTGAATCAAAATACTTTGCTTTTTAGGATGAACAAATAGATTTTTTTTTTTAAAAAAAGCTAATTTAAGATTAAAATGTGTACTGTTTTTAAAAATAGATTTACACAAAGAAAAATTTATTTATTTCCTTGCTTGATGTTTTGATTGAAAACCTGATATGCAGAGGAAACTGATAACATTTAAATTTTGTCCAATTTCCAAACTTTAAAGAAAGAATTAAAACTCTAATACATGTATAAATGTGTAATGAAATTTTTCAAATAGTTCTTCGAACAAGGTACATGTATGTAATTATTTGTATTGATTGTGTACTCCTATATTTGTAGAAATTGTGCAAATCCCTTATGTAAGATTTCTTTGTAACAATTTATAGAATAGGAATAATTTGTCCCTGTCCCACAGTTGTGTTCTTTTCAAGGTCTGTAATCCATGGAAAGAATGGCTACTTTGCATGCAATTTTCTCCAAAAGGAGTTTATATGTTCTTGAAAAATGTTAAAACAGGTTATTCCGTTTAAATGTGTTCAATTATTTAACCAATCAGTTGGCTTAAGTTATTTAAAAAATCCCTTAACAAACGTTTATTGTAATTTTTAACTTTCAAAGATTTTAATTAGTAAAGCCCTCTTTGTGATGGAAAAATAAAACTATGTGTATCTAGAAAAACAATTAAATTTTAAATCTTGTTGATTTTTTTTTAATCCATTGTGTTTCACTGATAAAATGGCTTTTGTTTTTTGGTAATTTGTTGCTGATGACACTTGTTTACTGAATTTTTTTAAAATAAAAATTTGATGTTGATCTGTGTGAATGGTTTTTACTCTGCAGGACTTTGTTAGTGCTTTACCATAATTGATTGTTCTGTGTAGTCATCAGTACATTTTGGAATGCATTTCTTTTCCAGGCCAATGGGTTTTAATTTTGTATAATTGAGCTAACCCTTCAATAATGAATACAATTTGTAGTAGATACTTCTATGTAAGTGAAAGTACAAAGAGTGAAACTTTTTAAGCACATCTCAAATTAGTTGTGGAATTTTTATATGATATCCTCGGCAACAGCATCCCAGGTTGGAGTTTTGGGATCAGATTTGTTTCTTGTATTACCCAGAGATGATGGAATGATGCTTTAAGTATTTATCATTGTATGAGTCAAGGTTTCAAATGATGCAATTTCAGCTGAAGAATGACAAGATTAATGTTTTTGGAGCAGATTTAAGTTAAGAAGCAGATTTTATTTTCAAGTATAGCAAAACTTGTTTAGTACAAACATGGATATTGCGAATTTATGGATATAGGGAAGTTATCTTGGATCCCAAGCTATATGAATTTAACGAATTCCTTATACAGATATAATGAATTACAGATATAGCAAAGTAATTTCATAGGTCCCACTGACTTCGTTATAACCAAGTTTTACTGTATCAACATGTAAGGCGGGGATGATACATCTGATGCTGGGTCTGACCTTCATATTTAGCTCACTTGAGCCATAGACTCATCTGAGCTTTTCTGGTCAAAATTTCTGTTTTGCCTGCTGTTGCCATTATCATAATTTTAAAAAGAAATCATTTTCTTCTCTAGAACCACTCGACCAATTTAAACCAAACTTTGGACTGAGTGTGCTTGGGTAAAAGGTATTCAGGTATATTCAAATGAAGGGCCACACCCTTTTTTTATGGCGTCGGGCTTGCCCGATCGTCATCTAGCGATCAGTCAGGTTTACGCGACCGCACGTGTCAGTGGATGCATCCGCAATAGAAAATAGCAACAGCTGTAAACCAATTTCTTTTAAAACGTTCACAATGAATAATAGCTTGAATATAAAATTAAATCAATTGTATCTTCAATTAAAACTACTGCAAAACAACGATATTATGTTTAATTTTTACGCAAGAAAAACGTTATGGTTGTTGCGGATGAATTTCTACTGAGAGGATGCGTCGAATGACATGAATCACATTTTGGGACCGATTACTGTTAAATACAAACAATCTTAAATACGATAAAATAATTACAAAATAAACACGAATACAACAAGACTTAAAGATTGAATTTCTTAATCTTAGCTTTAATTTTACGAACTTCAATCCAATTTTAGCCGAACAACCTACGATATTGACCAGTAATGCCAGTATTACTGTATTTATCCATTTCCTCCATTTGTTTACCGCACCTTATCGTAAGTCGATCGTACTTGTAACATTAGAGTCATGGTTGTAGTTAAGATGCAATCACTATACAACAGAACAACACTCTGACAATGGCAATTAATTTAAATAATTTATGAAACCCTTCATATGTCTTCGATTGACTGAAAAGAAATTAGATTGATATAGAGGATGGACATTTCTGACGATGTCTGGTCAATTCGAACCCTGACTCATTCGGACCAGGACACAAGGCTATCAGGCCCTATACTGTATTTGTGTTACGACTATTTTTTTAAATTTTATTATTATGTTACTGGAGTCACTCACTTGACCTATTTGCAGATCTTTTGAAATTGTTTTTCTTGTTCGACGCCATTGAAGTCTTTCAGGCTTTTGATTTTAAGATAAACATGATAAAGTAAAAATTGGTTGGAGCTATCCTGAAAAGATTTACTTTATAAGCTTCATCTATCAGTTTTTGTTTTGTGGAGACCTCTATATAGTGTTGTATTCTACGCATTGACTCGCGGTTGGTAATTGTTAAGCCCCTTTTTAGCTCATACAGAAGGCTGAAGGCTCAAGTGAGCTTTTCTGATCACATTTTGTCCATCGTTCGTCTAGCTGTCCTTCTGTCTGTAAACTTTTCACATTTTCAACTTCTCAAGAACCACTGGACCAACTTTAACCAAACTTATAACAAAGGATCCTTGGGTAAAGGGGAGCTTTAATTGTGAAAACAAGGGCCAAGTCCCACCACAAGGGGAGATAACCAAGAAAAGACAAAAATAGGGTGGGGTCATTAAAAAATTTCTCAAGAACCACTGGGCCAGAAAAGCTGAAACTTATGTAGAAGCATCCAAGGGTAGTGTAGATTCTAAATTGTTCAAATAATGACTCAGGGGTAGGGCAGGGCCACAATAGGGAATCAAAGTTTTACATAGAAATATTTAGCAAAAATCTTCGTCTCAAGAATCACTTTCCCAGAAAAGCTGAAACTTATGCGGAAGCATCCTTGTGTAGTGTAGATTCTAAATTGTTCAAATTATGACCTATGTGGTAGGGTGGGGTCACAGTATATGTATTACAATGGGGAAATTTAGTAAAGAACAGCATGGTCAAAGCTATCAGGTGAGCGATGTGGCCCATGGGCCTCTTGTTCTGTATGAGATTAAAGCATTCTCAAGTAAGGTCATTCCAATTTTTTTATTGGTTTTTGTTTTATAAAAGTGTCCACTCCTCTTTCTAAAAACCTACCTACCTATTCACACACAAAAAAATTAAATATGTACCAAGACAAAAAAAAGCACTGAATTTTGTAACATAAAAATGATGTCAATCTTAGGATTTGAATAGGAAGAAAAAGAATAATTTTTAGTCTACTAAGGGGAGGGGCATTTGTAGTTTTGATCGGGTTCGATATGCCAAAAATTATTATACGGGAGATAACTTTTGGTGGTGATGTAAACACGTATGAAACATCTGTTACTTTGCTGGTGATTTATTTTGGCTCTAAAAGGCAAGTTTGTAAAATTTATTTTGAGAGCATACTATTTTGTTTATTCTTATTCGTCTTAATTGCCTAATTTATTGAGAAATTATTGTCTTTGTGTTGATACAAGAACTACACTTAAATAACCTCGGAAAGGTATCCTGGATTATGGATACACACTGGCACAGTTTATTTTACGTTGAATCTCTAATCATGCTTAGTTATAGAAATCGGGCATTTCAGGCATAAAGCAGTTATAGAATTAAGTCATAATTTTACTTGATGTTTTATTATTTAAATAACAAGAATATGAAACGATATCACCAGGGACCTATCAGTCTAGACGAACTCCAAAAACGGCGTGAACTCCAAAAAAGAAGTCTTTGGCTCCGTCATGCATTGCGGCAAAATGGCTTCCGATGTAAACAAACGATGGATTGTCGTTCGCTTTCTCCACAAATACGACCGAATAATGGCTGTATTTAGTAAACTGTGACTGGATTTTAATTTTTGTTGAATAAATAATTGCACTTATTAAATTATTTAGTGGTTATTGACTTATTTATCGCTCTGTATTCGCTCTGTATTCTTGCATAATATTGATTTGGGATATAGGACATCGGATTCAATAAAGTCGGTAAGAATTAATTTCCTAACTTAATTTATTGTCCCTTTGATTTAAATTTTATGCCATTCCTACTATAAAGATGCTTAAATTTTACTTCTAAGACACTTAGATCGTATTTATTTTATGAAAAACCGCACAATTTTCGCGGCGGAGCAGAGATATTAACAGGTTCGTTTTGAGAAGACTTTTTAACCGTAATTTTAAAAGAATGGTTTTTTAAAGTTCTTAAACTGATAGATTATAATTCTAAAAATGTTTTCAGGATTATATCTGTTCATATGTGGTAACATTAGGTAAATAGCGATGGTGATAATTCAGATGTCATACGGGATTATATGACGAAATAATATTACAAATGGGTTACTATAACATTCAGTCAATGATTAACAGTTACATCATATATATTATATTGTTCAATTTAATATATTTTCCCTTTTATCATATATTTAATTCCCAAACGTTTATTTTTCTTTGTAATTGATCTAACTTGAAACGTGAACTTTTTTCAAAAAAGCAACCGAACAGAGGAAATGTGGAAACTGAATGGATTATCATGTAACTATTACCTGATCGA
>NW_026940705.1:0-12477 GCF_032062105.1 Saccostrea cuccullata | reverse complement strand
CAATTTCTTTATTGATTCACCAAACATGTTGGCATACAACCATGTTACATATAAAAGACAAGTAATAAAATACATACATGCAAGTGTATGGATCAGTGAAGTCAACTATGCAGAGTATAACAACTTGATTAAACATAATCATTATGCAAGCAGTATAATATGGACAGTGATGAGCTAATATATGCATTAAACATATATATTATAATTGTGCTTTATTTTTGGAACGCAATTCAAAACATTCATATAAAAATTCACACAGCCTTCTAGAATGAACTGCATTGTCAGGATTACATAATACTTTACAATGATTTTCTTTCAATATGTTATCGTTTAAATTACAGATGTTCAAAGAACAGTACTTTTTTCGCAAATCTATATATAAGGGACAGTCATATATGAAATGTATTTCACTTTCTACAATAGTTTTACAATAGTGACAAAAACGCGATTCTTTTGGGATACAAGGCTTTGAATATCTGCCTACTTCAATTTCCAAGGGATGTGCAGAAATTCTCAGTTTTGTTAATTTAGAACGTATAGCTTTATTTATTGGATATTTTAAGTAGTCTTGTAATTCATAATTCTTTCTAATTTGACTGAAAAATAATAATTTACCACATTTGGAGAATTCAATGTTCTGGAGTTGCAAATTAACATTTTTTATGTAAAAATTCTTCAAGCAGGTGCTGAATGTGTTATCAGTTATATCTAATGATGGAAGATTAAGTTTCTTTTTTAATTTTTCAATCTGACTTTGCCAATTATCCTTTACACCATTACTATATAAGTTGTCATCTTCTAAGGAAGCAGCAATAAGAATTTGATTTCTAGTGCTATTTTTATTCTTAACATTTTTTAGTCTCTTATAGTATTTAAACATTGAGATGATAGCTTTGCAACAAATAGGGACTGTTCCTAGCTCATATTTAATGGCTAAATTTGAAGCTTTTCTCTGTACACCCAAAATATCTTTAAATATCAAATGCTGTATCTTTTCAAAAGGTAGTTGATCACAATTGTTTATATTAATATTAAAGTCTGAAATCCATATTTCAGAACTATACAAAATGATAGGTTCAATAAGTGAAGTATATAATTTTAAAAGAGTTTTTACAGATAAGTTATTATGAAAAGGTAAAGAGCGTTTCATTGCATAAAAAGCTTTTCTTGCACGGTCAGCTAGTTGTTCAGCTGCATACTTAAGCTTACCATTATAAGTAAAAATAATTCCTAGATATTTATATTCATGTTCAAGATGAACTATTAAATGATTATAATAAAAACAATATTGAGTTGTGTCAATTTTCTTATTTGAGAAAATCATTGCTTTAGTTTTATCAGAGTTAACAGTCAATTTTGATTTTAGGCAATATTCTGAGAGACAGTCTAATGAGTTTTGGAGACCTTCTTTTGTAGTAGAGAGGAGAATTAGGTCATCTGCAAAGAATAAATGTCCAACTTCAATATTTTGTAATTCAGGAGGACTTGTGTTATAATTAATTAAGTGTGAGTAGAAGTCATCAATAAATATATTAAAAAGAATAGGGGAAAGATTATCTCCTTGTTTAACCCCACGTGTAGCTATAAAATGTTCACTATAGTAAGATTCATCTTTACAACAATATTTAGTATTTGAGTACATATTATTTATAATATTGTAAAATTTCCCACCTATGCCCTTTTGGTATAGTTTGTGTAACATTAAAGTACGATCAACTGTATCAAAGGCTTTAGTAAAATCCACAAAACATGCATAAATGTTTTGTTTCTTCCATTTTAAATATTTATTTATAAGGGTTTTTAAGATAAATATATTATCTGTGGTACGGTGGTTTCTTCTGAATCCAAATTGATAATTACTCAGTAGGTCATTTGTTTCCAAGTATGAATTTAGGCGGCATTGTAAAAGTCCATTAAAGAGTTTTCCCATACAGCTTGTAACACTTAATCCTCTATAGTTCGATGGGTTACATGGGTCACCAGATTTATAAATAGAAGTTATTTGTACCAAATTCCAGGCTTCAGGTATTTTCCCAGTAAGAAGAATTTTATTAAAGAGCTTTGTCAATATATTTAGAAGTGTACTTGAGCCACTTTTGATAAACTCGTCGAGAATTAGATCTTGTCCAGGTGATTTACCATTTTTTAGACTTTTAATGCCAAGTTTGACTTCACTGCATGTGAAAGGATAGTCCAGGGGAGTAAGTTTCTGAATTTCAGATTTATCTACATATTCGCAGGAGTTACTGCCCTTAGAGCACAATAAGTTTTGATAGTGATTCATAAATGCTTGAAGTCCTGGATTGGAAGAATTTGAGTTTTGTTTAATTTTATTTTTGTTTAGGACCTTCCAAAAATCTTTTGAATTGTTCTGATTTAGATTGTCGATATTGTCAGTTACTGTCTTATAAAATTCCTGTTTTGATTTCTTTTTCATTCTGTTAAATTCCCGTTTAGCATTTGCGAAAGCCTGTAATAAATTACAATCTTTAGGGTTTATTTGAATTCTTCTTCCAAGTTTGCGGACTTCTCTTTTTAGTAGAGATATATCATTAGACATCCAAGATTTTGGTTTTCTCTTGTTTATTTTTCGATTATGTATTGGTGGTTTAAAGAGAAGAGTTTTAGATGCAGCTGTTAAATATATTTTAGTTAAGTTATTGTTAATATCATCAATACTTATGTCTTTTTCATTTAGACTATTATCAAGTTCAATTAGGCTGTTTGTGCTCTCTACATCAACAAGGGCTGTTTGGTAAGCAAGTTTACATTGATTAGACCAAATGTACTGTCCTTTCAATGGGGTAGATCTACATTCAATATATGATTCACATGTAACTGGGCAATTAAAAGCCCCACACTTAAAACTAGTACAAATAATGCTATGATCAGACAATTCTGACGGTGGTAAAACATTGAAATACAGTATATTATGTAAAACATGGCTGGTAGCCAACATGTAATCAACACAACTAGAACCATTAAAATTATAAAATGTACAATAACCAAGGGAATCACCAAGGAATCTTCCATTAAGAATTCTAAGGTTTAAAGTTCTGCACAGGGTAGATAAAAGTTCACCATGTAGATTGGTTTGATTATCAGAATTATTGCGTGGCAAAATAGAGTCGGGTGAGTAGTCCAGAGGCACAGGGCAGTCAGAAAAAGTTTCATTTACAGAATCATGTGGAATAAAATCAAGTAAATGTCCAGTGCGTGCATTGAAGTCTCCGCTTATTAATACTTCTCCAAGTGACTGAAAATGCGAAACTTCAGTAGTAATTTGAGAAAAAATACTTTCAGATATATCTTTTGATTTGTATGGTTTCACATAACAAAAACACAAGTAGAGTGTTTGTGACCTACAGTTTGGAATAATAACATTTTCTACTTTTATCCATAAAGAATTATCAGATTCTTTTTCTTTAGTAAAATGTTTATAAATTTCTTTTTTAACAAATACCATAAGACCTCCAGATTTTCTGCCCTTCTTTTTGACCTTTTTAGCATTGAGTACAAAGGGAGAAGCAAATCCAGGAAGATTGCGTGGTGAATCCTGCATGGTTTCAGAAAAACAAACAACATCAAAATTATGATATAAAGAACTAAAAAAATCAATATTATCTTCAAGTTTTGATTTACTAAAACTATGTATGTTCCAGTATGCAATATTGAGCATTACGTAATATATTGGAACTACTGACTAGACTTGTTATGTAATCATAATTATACATTTAGGTAAAAATAATATGCAGTGTGAATTCTTAACTCTGACTAGTCTAATAGAGTTTAACAATAAAATGTCGACATAAGTTTTGCTTGACCTTGTTATTTGTACTGTGAAAATTCAAACTTCATACAGGAAAATTTTCAAAATATAAGTGAACATTTTTACACTAATTCTGCGAGTCTTTGGACCAATTCACGGAATTCCCTCTGGTGTCGTTTGGAGTTTCCGAAATCCTTACGTGGAGGAGGACCCATGTATTTCCAATTCCCCTGGTTGTTAAATTTTCTTGTATTGGCATTCTGATTGTAACTTGTGTACGGTTTTAGTCCAATTTCAGGATTGAGATGGAGTTTCAAGGCTCTGACAAGGGCGGCTTTTCCTTTTTGGTTTAGATGTACTTTGTCGCGTGCGTATAGGTCAAGTCTTCCTCCATGAATGTTATCAGATTTTATAATACACACATTTTGGAACTTTTCCGTCAGCTTTACAAGTTCAGTATTGTAGTTACGTACTCTTTGGTTAAATTCTGTGTCATGTACTCTTTCAAAGGCTTTGAATAAGTGAACACGAACATCGGGTGAGATGTTTTGTAACATTCGGTTCATATCCTCTAAAACTACTGGTGTAGGTTTGTTGACTAGATCATTGCATCCCACTCCAATTATAATATGATTTGGTGAGTACTGAAGTTGATTCAGGTGCTCAGATACACCATCAATGTTTTTCTTTCCTTGGCCAAGAACAGTGATACTTATTTTTTGATGTTTGTAAATTTTTTCTGCAACAAGTCCGTTTCCATGTGAATCAAAAATGATTTCAATATTATTTTCTTTTGTCTTGGTTACGGACTTCGGTGTTGTTTCATCCTGTTGTAGTTGGGCAAATCTGTTTTGCGTACTTATTGCTACTTCATAGTTTCCATCCGTATCAATTGTCGAGTCATCACATTCTGATATTTCTTCGAGCTTTTTTGATAGGGTAGCATTAGGATTAGTTCTTGAGATCTCTGACATACTTTCTTTCAGATTTCTGTTTTCATTTTGTTGAGAAGCTATTGTGTTGATTTCTTTTTGCATGTTAATAACTGTCGAACAGAGTTCATCAAGTTTTTCATTCTGTTGGCTGGCGATTTTGTGAATTTGATTTTGCATGCTATTGACTGACACACTGAGCTTGTCAATTTCTTCAGTCTTTTGGTTAGCGACTGTGTTAATTTCATTTTGGCTTTTTTGCATGTTACTAACCGACACACTGAGTTTTTCAATTTCTTGATTTTGTTGGTTAGCAATTGTGTGAATTTGATTTTGAATAGAATTTACAGACACACTGAGTTTATCAATTTTTTTCCTCAAACGCTTTCAGCATTTTGCAGATATTTGTTTCAATGTTTTGAAGAGGCATGTAGGATGTGTTTCCTATGGGTGATTGAAGTAGGTCAGCAGGTGATTTCGGTGTCACAAGCCTCGGTACAACCTTCTCTGTCTTTGTTAATGGGCGATCAACATTGGGTGTGCTCTTTGGTGTATTTAGTAACGCTTTCTCGTGTGTCTGTTGAGCATGTTGAGTGCTGGTTTCAACAATTGATTTGAGGTATTCAAATTCCTCGGTGGCCCATTTTGTGAAAAGGGTACCTTGGATTGTCACAAGAAATGTTGTTAGGAATACATGAATTGTAACAAACTTTTGGTTAGAGTCATCGTTCTTCAAGATTTTGATTTGAATTTCATCATGTACTTTGTCACTTCGCTTACTTAGCCTATCCGTCCATTCAACTAAGTAGTCTTCATTGCTACCCAATTCAATGTGGTAGCGGTATGTCAGGCAGTGTATCCATTGTAAAAGACGTTCTTTACTTGCTACACGAAATGCGGTCATCTTTGCCGCCGGTTCGTAAATATTCAAGTCAATAACTTCAATTGCAGCATTTACACCCTTTCCATGAGGTTTGTTTGGGGTTAAGGGGATGTCATAGATTTCTAAGCTATTTGGTTGACAATTTTTCCATTTTGCCGAGGTAACAAGAGTTAACGGGTCAATTTTCTTCAAATTTAAGAAACCAGCCGCCATTTTCAATAATCGTCTTTGCACGTGGTTTGCAAGAAAAATTTTTGTTCTACTAATTAGAATGAAAATTTTCTCTCTTCAACGAATTAAAATAGCTCTAAATAACTCCCTTTATAAGTTTTTCACAAGTCAAAGTCAGTATTCTTCGTGAATATACATCTATTGATTCATTTTCTCGGGGTTAAAATTGGCCGACTGTTGCTGCCTGACCGAGCGAGCCCGTCACTTCCATGCGTGGAGTGGATTCCAGATCTTCGGGCACGTACAGCTCGCCAACAACATACAAAGTGCCTTTTACGAGTTTAACACGCCTGTGTTTTTTTCTGGCCTGACGGATTACAGGGTACAGTTTTTTACGCCGCTCCTCAACCTTCGGGGGAAACTGTTCGTTGACCCACACATGGGTTCCCTTTAATTTCCGAGGGGCTTGTGATCTAACATATTCTCTGTCTTGGTAGAACGAGAATTTCGCCACTATGTTTCGGGTTTTTGAATTGAACTCTTCGAATTTTCCCATTCTGTGCACTCTCTCGAACGAGATGTAATCGTAAATTTTCAGCTTATGTTTTATGAAATCACGCAGCACTGCCTCACAATTTTCTTTTTCTCTCTCAGGGATACCACAGAAAACCAAATTATCTCTCATCGATCTGCTACGGAGATCAATGATCGATTCCTGTAGCTCAACATTTTTCTTTTTCAAAGAGTGAACACTAGAGTTGAGTTCCTCGTCCCTTTTTCTTGAATCATGTATCTTTTAACTGTTTCAATTCTTTCTCGGCAGTGTGTTTCAAACACATTGCCAAACAATATCACTAATAGATTTAGCACTTATCTCCGCCTCTGTCACCGTCTCTTTCATCGTTTTTATTTCACATTCAAATTTTTGAATTTTATTTTCAAATGATACAACTGCTTCTTCCAATTTTTTAATCGTACTCTTTTTATTTTCGATGTCACACATTCTCTTTTCCAAAGTAGAGCTGTTTGTTTCAATGTTAGTTAGTCGCGCATCTATTTGTAGAAGAATGGTATGCAAAGTACTGAGAGAAATTTCACTTGACTCTTCATGGCCTCCATCCCTCCATATATAACTGAATGACTTTGCGAGACTAAGTTTGCTGTATCTGTTCCTGATG
Organism: Saccostrea cuccullata; assembly: GCF_032062105.1. Lineage (NCBI taxonomy): Eukaryota > Metazoa > Mollusca > Bivalvia > Ostreida > Ostreidae > Saccostrea > Saccostrea cuccullata. Next base: position 5,544 of record NW_026940705.1, on the reverse strand, counting down.
TAGTTACTAAAGTAGTATCTGTCATGATTTCAGATTTTTAGCAGTGACGAAAGAACACAGAAGGTAAAACACCTATGTATCGAGTTCACTATACAAGTCGCAGCAAGACACCATGAGTAGTATTCATATATTGTTCACAGATCACAGATAATCCTATAGTCACTGAATAAATAAGCTAAAATAAACTTTAAACTCACCAAATCTTGCAGATTTTTAGCTCTATTTGTCAGAGACCAGAAGAGCTTATGCAATAGTAATGCGTCCGTCGTCCGTCCTTCTGTCTGTCTGTCCGTCTGTTAACAATTTTTCAAAATGCTACTCCTCCTACAGTTTTGGTCTGATTTCAATATAACTTGGCACACAAGTAGACTACACTAAGATACATAATTCTGTATATCGGTTTTTGGTTGCCATTAACGGTGTTGCCGTGTCTACTAAAAATAAAAATTTTTGTGAAAAAAAAACATTAAAAATGCTAGTTTTGGTTTGATTTCAGTATAACTTGGCACACAAGTATACATAATTCTGTGTATCGGTTTTTGATTTCGATGTACGATGTTGCCCTGGTTACTAAAAATAGAAATTTCTGTGAAAATCATTCAAAATGCTACTTGTGCCGTTTTCGTATTGCATAATTTTATTTCGATCGGGCTCGATATTCTTACTACTAATTAATTTATACTAATTATGGCAGCCATGCGGTTTGCCTGGTGTTTTGGCTGTTAAGTTTGGCGTAGTTGGCCTCCCTAAGGAGTAAGTTTTGTTTCGTTTTACCTGAATTTATATCTAACTTGATCATTTGTATCTTTTAGTATTATGCATTATTACCTATCATGTTTAAATTCTGCAACTACAATGTTTTGTAAAACCGCGCATTTCCAGCATGCGATAGGTATAGGCCTGCTTAGCTCAAATGTTAAAGTTACGCGTTTAATTTTATATAATTGTTTCTCGATTTTGATATTTTGTCGAATTTTTATTGTGCTTTTGTAATTTGTAGTTTTTCACCCTCTCACAAGGTGTGTCCTATAAACAGTACAGTGAAAAATCCTTAATCCCTGGCCATTTATGGAGCTACGCCAGACTAGGAAAATGACGACTCAAGGATCTTACCAGTTTGAAGAAAATGTTTTTAGCTTTACGTCAAAGCTATCAATGATTAAAAAAAAAATGATGGTATTTCTGAGTCAGCACATGGTGTGGAGCTCACACAGACTCAACAGATTATTGACTGTCTACGAAAACATTGAAAAACTATGAAGTTCTTAGTAACAGTTATGAAGCGTTTTTGAAAGGTCACAGGACTGCAGAAAGTGCGAATGAACAGTCTTCACACAAACTAATTCGAGCATCCTTACATGCCAAGACCAGTGCTTTTATCCAAGAGCTACAGTCCGCACTGCCGAAGATGGAGTCATCTAAGGCACCGTCATTAGTTCCCATCGGGAAGATCAGGATGAAGTCACCTCACCGCTGTCTGGATGCAGCATTCTGCAAATGTTGAGAAGGCGAAGGCTCGTTTGAAGTATGCATCTGAGGAGGCTGAGCTAATTAGACAAGAAGCTGCTCTGAAAGCCAGTAGGAACCTTTTAAACGTGAAGCGTGAGCTTGAAGAAGCTGAATCTGGACTAAGTGCAATTCGTCAAGTGTTAGACTTTTCTCATGCAAGCTCGACACCTTATTTTCGCGAGATAGTCACTGACTCTTAATTAGCGAGACAAATTTTTCCCGAATTGTGGTTATTGCTCTATATAATCTTACGGAATACTATTATGCGCGAGAATTTAATTTTCGCGAGCACACTGTCTCGCGTAATTACGCAAAAATAAAGTTCTCGCGAATAAAAAGTGATTTACAGTATAAACCTTCTTTGTCATTCAAGCTCCATGTGCTTCGTTACATGCAGGATAACAACAATGATCGCACCCCTCCTCTATGGCTGAAGCGAATCTTCATGCGTTTAATAACGACAAACCTTTCCCCCAGGAAATAAGGCAAACCCCACCATCCTCGTGTGCTCCAGAAAGTAAGACAAGAAATCTGTGAGCCAATGCTCACTGGTAATACCCCCGCTCTGATGTAAATACTAGTAAACACTATCATGTTAATATACACAAGTTCAATTACGGACAGATGCACACACAAACAGGAAGTTGACATCAGATTTAAGTGAAAATGTAATCCCACCATATGGCATGCCTCGTCAAAGAGTGTACTAAAATTTCAAGCATCTGCTATGATTAGTTGATGAGAAAACTGAAACAAAAAATTTGTTATGTATGAAACGGACAGACACAAAAACAAACAGGAAGTTGACATCAGATTTGACCAAAAATGTATGAAACGGACAGACGCACATACAAACAGGAAGTTGACATTGGATTTGAACAAAAACGTATCCCACCGTATGGCATACCTCAGAGAAAAATATGTTAAAATTTCAAGCATCTGCGATGAGCAGTTGCTGAGAAAACTGCGACGAAAATTTGTTATATATGAAACGGACAGAAGCACATACAAACAGGAAGTTGACATTGGATTTGACCAAAAAAGTATCCCACCTTATGGCATGCCTCGAGAAGATTATGTTAAAATTTCAAGCATCTGCGATGAGCAGTTGCTGAGAAAACTGCGACGAAAATTTGTTATATATGAAACGGACAGACGCACAGGCAAACAGAAAGTTTACATCGGATTTGAACAAAAATGTATCCCACCAAATGACATGCCTCAGAGAAGATTGTGTTAAAATTTCAAGCATCTGCGACAAGTAGTTGCTGAGAAAACTGTGACGAAAATTTGTTATGTATGAAACGGTCAGATGCACGGACAAACAGGAAGTTGAAATCGGATTTGAACAAAAATGTATCACACTGTATGGCATGTCTCAGAGAAGATTGTCTTAAAATTTCAAGCATCTGCGATGAGTAGTTGCTTAAAAAACTGCGACCAAAAATTTGTTACGGCCAGACAGATATACAACTAGTGCTAATTGTAACGGGGACCGTTACAGATGTTCCCCAAACGCTCCCCAACTCCCTTTTGGTGCCATATTCCCTGTAAGCTTCATTAAATAGGACAAAATCTATGCATTGAGACTTTAACAACGCCAAGTTCATTCAAATTTTAGCATTGCACGCGTGCGCATGTGAATGCATGTGCGTAATGACCATATCATCTTGTCTACACAATCTATACATTTTAATATACTAAATATTAAATTATTTAATCCAAAAGTATTTAGAAATACGCTCATTCAAGTGTATTTTTGATTTAACTCATTTCACGTGCACGCACGTGCATACTTGAGCATGGTGTCCATATCTTCTTGTAGACATCCATTACATCTCTCTATGTTCTAAATCCCACTCCGTTTGGTTGAAAACCAAAGCAGTTATAGCTGTTTAAAGTTTCAGCCAATCAGATTACAGCGCAAGTACACGCATGTGTATGCATGTGCATGGCGACCAAATCATGTTGTAGAAGTCCATTATATCTATCTATGTTCCAAATCCCATCCTGTTTGGTTGAAAACCAAGGGAGTTATAGCTATTTTTAAGTATTAGCCAATCAGATTGCAGCGCACGTGCATGCACGTGATTTTATGACAAATGCTATATATCATGTTGTAGGATATATTAATGCATGGTTATGTTCAAAATTTCATAGGATTTCATTGAAAAACAGGAAAGGTATAGAGACTTTAGTTTTAGCTAAATCAGAGCAAAGCGCACGTGCATGCGCGTGAGATCTTGCTATTTTGACCATGTCATCATGTCATACTACTAATAAATAATGAAATTATGAGTTTCAAAGCATTTCATCAAATAATAAAAAAGTTACGGCTATATCTATTATATTGGTCATTTCACGTGTTGCACGTGCGCGCTCTTGCAAGCACGTGCGCGCAAAATGACCTTGATTCCGCAAATCTACATAACATGTCTACTGACCCTATAAAGGTTTTACCTACATCGGATGAACAGTTTACAAGATCACTCCCGGACAAAAAAGTACCCAGGAAGAAGAAGAAGAATAATAATAACTAGAAACGATCTCGTTGCGAGCAACGAGAGGTCTTCCGTCCGATTCTGAAATAAAGAAGGAAAAATCTAGCTGAAAAAGTCGTAAAAAAATATCAGTCCCACGGGGGATCGAACCCGGGTCGCCCGCGTGAAAATCCAACGCGCTAACCACTACGCCATCGGGAACACCGCTTCAAATCTTTAAATGCGAATTTCTGGAGATTGGGTTCTTTAATTCTAAAACAAATTACACATTCCGCATCAGGAAAATGGCCATAACTTGGCACGAAGTGAGTTGTTCCAGAATTTCTTCCAAAATTATCAATGGCATATAAGAGTGCATTATCCCTGAAAGTTTGATGAAAAACCGATGAATAGTTCTGAAGATATCGCGTGCACAAAATTTTGTCTAAAAAATAATAATAATAATAATAATAATAATAAGAAACAATAGAATCACTATAAGGTCTTCCGTGAAGACGGAAGACCTTAATTACAAAATGTCGCATAGGTTCACGGCAAAATATGGATGACACAAAATAATTCCTGAATTTTTCTCTTTAACTCGAGCAATCCTGCATTAGATAGATCTGATGTTTGTTGTGAGATGATAAATCACGTGTAAACTTTCTTAGTTCAGCGGAATCATGGACATTTTCGGCGTTATGAATGTTTTGTTTACAGTAGCGGTGAGGGCATCGCGCAACTATTGGAGCGGATCTCAGGATTTATGAATGAATAAAAAAGATGGAAATAAAGTTTGATTTATTCTGTATTATTTAATGACATTATTCATTTGCAAGTAATAGATATATACAAGAAAACGCGAAATGCTAATAAATGCAGCTGAAAATCTTTATTTTCTCAAGATAAAAAAAATAAATTAAATAATCATAAATTCTACAAACAGAAAATAGAGGAAGAATGAATGATGGCACGTTATCAGATGACATCAGGGGAACTGATTTTTATGAATGAAACTTTTAAAACGTTACTTGTACGTTGTAGATGTTACATCTGCGAAGTCTACCTGTCTGCGCGCTTCCGGGAAGGGAGGGGGGGGGGTTTCTTAAATATAGACTTGTAAATTACCATTATTTTGTAAAAAGAATTAAGCCTTATCATTTTCTTTACTTTAAGAAGAGTGTCTTGTTATGTAAATGTCAAGGTCAGTTTATGTAGAATGTAAAAATTAAAGCCGAATTGGCATTCATTTCAATATGTGAGAAAGGTGGGAGATAGGTCTTTTACAGTTCATATATAATATACAAAAAAGAAATAGGAACCATGGGGGGGGATAAGATGAACACATATTATATATATAAAATACACACTTTATTTACTAAAATCTCGTCTCAATTGAACCATGGAAGTTTTTCTACAGGTCCTTTCGCCATCGCGTCAAAGACTTTACCTGCACACTTGTGTATTACAGAATGGGTTTTCCCCGCGCGAAGTCTATTTATGAGAAAATGAAATGAATATTTTTTAGTGTTTAAGGAAACGTTGAACCTACGTT